>NW_026585723.1:0-2046 GCF_907164565.1 Psammomys obesus | reverse complement strand
GAGAGGGATCTGAGGCTTTAACAACTTGGTCACAACAGCTTCCCAGCCACAAGTGCACTAGTGAATGATGGTAACAAAAAACTCATCCAGACAGGCTGGGGGCCTGACACTGCCAATTTCTGAGACTTCTCCTCAATTTCCAACAGTCATTAGTTAACAAGTTCTACAATTCTTGGTAATGGAGGTCTTCTGAGAGGCAAACACCAACTTTCATGTAGTTTCTGTAAATTGTTAAGGAGATGTGCATCCTTGCAGAGCAGGGCAGAGGGAGGAGCCTGGGTAGGCTGAGAGCACAGGGTGGAAGATTGCAGCACTACAGCAAAGGAAGAGAAGAGTCATATGCTGCTAAATCCCTGTTTCCAAAAGAGGAATAGAGCTGAGTTGTCTAAAAGTCACAGGCTCCTCCCAGAATAGAGCCTGGAGGGCAGGAATGTGAAGTTCTGTGAGGTGCTCACAGAAAAAATATGTGTTGTATTGAATCCAGAAACCCATTGCTCTCCCTTAAGTTGGTTTGTCGGGATATTTGTCACCACAAGGAGAAGAAAGAAAGACAAATGTCATCTAAGACCCCCAGGACCAGAGTGTGCAGCACTTACGAGTTCACTCACCCCTCATAACAGGGGCAGAGTTTGCCATGAGGACCGGGCTCTGAGGTGAAGGTAATGCAACTACAACAGCAGCAACAGCCTCCTCCATGGTCTGTCTCCAGTTGCAGCCTGAGGACCTCACACCACCAAGTCAAGTTCTCAGTGAACCATTGGGACACACAGAAGTCACAATCAGTCTCCATCTGGCTTATGACCCATGGTGTGTTCACAGCATACACTAGGCAGTTTTCAAATCCCACGTGGACACCAGAGAGCTCATCAAGGTCATGAGTCCTCAGGTGATACATCCATCTAGCAGGAAAATGGTGGACTTCACAGAACACTAGGGAATCCTTTCCTTGTGACCCATTGAGAAGGATAAGAAATATGAATAGTCTCTTGATGGACTACAGCAAGTAGTGTTGGGGGATTTTAACAGATGGTACAGAACAATCTCACTTCCTTCTGAGGAGACTCCCCAGGTTCTTCTCCAGGAAGAGCTGCAGGAGTCTGTGTGTTTGCTGTGGATTCTCCTGTGACACAACCGAGCATGTCTATAATTATGTCATTGAATTTTATTTACTTATTCATTTGTTTGTTTATTTATTTATTACAATTTATTTACTTTGTATCCCAGCTGTATGCCCTCCCTCATCTCCTCACAGTCTAACCCATCCCCCACCCTCTTCCCCCTATTTCCTTTCCCTAGTCCACTGATAGGGGAGGTCCTCCTCCCCTGCTATCTAACCCTAACCTATCAGGTGTTATTATAGCAGGCTGCATCATCTTCCTCTGTGGCCTGGAAAGCCGGCACCAACCAAGGGGAGGTGAGCAAAGAGCCAGCCATTGAGTTCATGTCAGAAGCAGCCCCTGTTTCTTTTACTAGGGAACCCACTTGGAAACTGAGCAGCCTATGGACTTCCTCTGAGCAGGGGTTCTAGTTCGTCTCCATGCATGGTCTTTGGTTGGAGTATCAGTCTCTACAAGACCTCGAGGCCTTGATTTTTGAGCTGTGTTTGTCTCCTAGTGGAGATCCTTTCCCCTCCATGTCTTTCCATCTCCATGTTCTCCATAAGGTTTCCAGCACTTGGTCCAAAGTTTGGCTATGAGGCTCACTATCACCTTTGATACCCTGGTGGGAAGTATCTTTCAGAGGTCCTTTATGGAAGGCTCCTGTCCTGTTCGTTGTCTTCTATTTCTGCTGTTTACCCTGTTTGCCCTTCTGAGTGAGGTTTCAGTCTCTTCCATAGGGTCTTTCTTGTTGTTTAGCTTCTTCAGGACTATAGATTTTAGTATGTTTATCATATATTATACAGCTAATATCCACTTATAAGTGAGTATATACCATGAGTCCTTTTCTGCTTCAGGATTACCTCACTTGGGATGATCTTTTCTAATTCCACCATTTGCCGGCAAATTTCATGATTTCCTTGTTTTTAATTGCTGAGTAGCATTCCAT
>NW_026585722.1:0-2092 GCF_907164565.1 Psammomys obesus | reverse complement strand
GGAGGAGAGGCTGTTGATTGGACAAGACCTCAGTCAGGGGCGGGCTCATTGCTGTCCTTGGTTACTAGGATGCCCGGCCCCTGCCCCCTTGTTTGGCAGCCCTCTCGGTGCTGATCCGTACCCAGTGGGCAGCGCAAGGAGCTGGACCAAGTGGCCAGTGTAGGGCTGCTTCTGCTGTGGGGCTCAGCCACCTGGGCAGCCCGTCAGGGCAGCGAGCCAAAATCTGGAGGTGCCGGGGGCCAACGTTCCCGTTGGGTGCCTTGGTCAGCCGCTGCCCGGGGCGGGCCAGTGAATGACAGGAGTCAGCCCAAAAGACATGCCTGTCACCCATGTTGTGTTCGTGGTGGAGGGGCGGGGCTGCATAGGGCAGGGTCAGGACTCTGGCTGAGCATCCCTGGAAGAATGCACCAGCTGCATGGTTACCCTTGAGCAGAGTCTTCAGATGCTGGCAGGGAGGCTGGGAGGGCAGGCTGGGTGGAGGTGGGACAGCCCTGTGCCCTAGGACTGGCCAGTGGGGTAGCAGTGAACCTGCTTTTCAGTCCGAATCCCTGGGTGTCTTAGACGCGGAAGTGCTGAGATGTGCTCACCTCCTGCTTGTTTTCCCAGCCTAAACCTTCCTCCAAATTAGTAATAGGCCTAAGTCACTCTCACACACCAGAGCTTCCTGAGCAATTTTTTCTGGAAGCCTGAGACTAAGGTGTGACGAAACAGGCCTACAATGCTTTCTGAGACAAGCAAGGTGGTATTCAGGGCCCGGTGTTTTTGGTAGGGTTATAATCCTCCTCCTGTCTCTTTCCATCGAGACCCCTCTGAGCCTTCTGTGCTCTTCTGGACTCACTGTTTACTGCTTCTCGGAAAACCTAGTCATACTGTTTATGTTTATCATTTATTGCTCTTTGTCTTATTTATTTATTTATTTTGAGGTGTATGTTCTGTGATGTTTCTCCACCTTTTCTGGAGCGTGTGCTTTACGGGGATAAGGGTGGTGACTTATCCCATTAACTTTTAATAGAACTGCACATGGGTATGGGAGCTCACGTACTCTACAGAGGCAGGAGGATTCCCATGGGTTGCCAGTCCAGCCAGAGCTACATAGCAAGACCATGTCTTGAAAGCAAGCAATGCTAAAAGCCATTGATGCTTGGAGGAAACAGCCTGTCAGCCCTGTTTCTCATGTTGCAGATGGGGCTGGCAATCCCCCAAACAGGATGCTGCTCCAGAAAGGGTCCTGGTTGCTCTAAACCATAGTTTTTCCCATGGGCTCTTAGCTTCTCAACACAGGTGTCTTTTTTTTCTGTTGCCATCTGAAACCTACAAGAGATATTAAGGAGGTCGAGCAAGGCAGTACACTTCATTTCCGTTAGAATCATGTTGCCTGTGAATGTTTAATTTTGAGGGAAATCCAGGCTGGGGCTGAATGCAGTCTGAGGGGGCAGCAGGTTCTTCCTCTTTGCCAGTGGTACACTTGTGAGGAGAGGGAAACTGAATAGTAGTGTTCCTTTTTTTCATCGCCCTTCCACGGGGCCATTTTTTGAAATGATGAATACTGTTTTAGCCTTGATGAAATAATTTTAGGTGTCCTTATTCAAGGAGTAGGTAATAAATTGTCAGTGTCCCCAATTGTTCCATGTCAAGCTTCCATTGTTTTTCTTTTCTTTTCTTTTTTCTTTTCTTTTCTTTTCTTTTTCTTGTTGGGAAATTAAGTCATCCACCGGCTTAAATTTTTGTTGTATCTGCTAGAGTACGTTAGACTCTTACCCTTTTTGGGGTATTGAATCTCTTAGTAATGTAGATGACTCAAGTTGTCAGCATTGACTAATGCATACAATCTTACGGGGTCTCTCCTTGATCTAACCCATGTTAGGAAAGGTGTCCCAGGAAAATCTGAAAGCAAGAGAAGTTCATTATCCATGTTTCATGCTTTTGCTAGCTCATGAATATTTATGAATAGAGTATGATGTTTGATTCAATACTTACCCGAATACCAGAACATCATTTTTGTGCTGGGTATTTTAACTGCTACAACATAAAGAGCATTATCATATTAGTAGGTCTTTTATCTTTGTCTGTGCATTATTCTCTCTCTCTCTCT
>NW_026585721.1:0-1377 GCF_907164565.1 Psammomys obesus | reverse complement strand
AAGATGCTATCTTTTTTCCATTGTATGGTTTTGGCATCTTTGTCAAAAATCAGGTGTCCGTAAGTGTGTGGGTTTATTTCTGGGTCTTCTGTTCGATTCCATTGATCCACCATTCTGTTTCTATGCCAGTACCATGCAGTTTTTATAACTGTTGCTCTATAGTACAGCTTGAGATCAGGGATGGAGATACCTCCAGAAGATCTTTTATTGTAGAGGATTGTTTTAGCAATTCTCGGTTTCTTGTTATTCCATACGAAGTTGAGAATTTTTCTTTCCAGGTCTGTAAAGAATTGTGTTGGCAATTTGATGGGAATTGCATTAAATCTGTAGATTGCTTTTGGTAAGATGGCCATTTTTACTATGTTAATCCTGCCAAGCCATGAGCATGGGAGATCTTTCCATCTTCTCATATCTTCCTCTAATTCTTTCTTCAGAGACTTGAAACTTTTTTCATACAAGTCTTTGACTTGCTTGGTTAGGGTTACGCCAAGGTACTTTATGTCATTTGTGGCTATGGTGAATGGTGTTGTTTCTCTAATTTCTTTCTCAGCCCTTTTGTCTTTTGTATACAGGAGTGCTACTGATATTTTTTTTTTTTGAGTTAATTTTGTTTCTGGCCACTTTGCTGAAGGTGTTTATCAGCTGTAGGAGTTCCCTGGTAGAGTTTTTGGGGTCACTCATATATACTATCATATCATCTGCAAATAGTGATAATTTGACTTCTTCCTTTCCCATCTTTATCCCCTTGATCTCCTTCGACTGTCTTATTGCTCTAGCAAGGACTTCCAGCACTACGTTGAAGAGATATGGAGACAGTGGGCAGCCTTGTCTTGTCCCTGATTTCAGTGGGATTGCTTTAAGTTTCTCTCCGTTCAGTTTGATGTTGGCTATAGGCTTGCTGTATATCGCCTTTACTATGTTTAGATATGTGCCTTGTATCCCTGATCTCTCCAGTACTTTAAATATGAATGGATGTTGGATTTTGTCAAATGCTTTTTCAGCATCTAGGAAGATTATCATGTGGTTTTTTTCTTTCAGTTTGTTAATATGGTGGATCACATTGATGGATTTCCGTATATTGTACCACCCCTGCATACCTGGGATGAAGCCTACTTGGTCATAGTGGATAATATCTTTGATGTGTTCTTGGATCCGGTTTGCAAGTATTTTGTTAAGTATTTTTGCATCAATGTTCATAAGGGAGATTGGCCTGAAATTCTCTTTCTTTGTTGAGTCTTTGTGAGGTTTAGGTAGCAAGGTGATTGTGGCTTCATAGAATGAGTTTGGTAATGTTCCTTCTGTTTCTATTTTGTGGAATAGTTTGAAGAGGATTGGAGTTAGCTCTTCTTTGAAGGTCTGGTAGAATTCTGCGCTGAA
>NW_026585720.1:0-6029 GCF_907164565.1 Psammomys obesus | reverse complement strand
AAGATGCTATCTTTTTTCCATTGTATGGTTTTGGCATCTTTGTCAAAAATCAGGTGTCCGTAAGTGTGTGGGTTTATTTCTGGGTCTTCTGTTCGATTCCATTGATCCACCATTCTGTTTCTATGCCAGTACCATGCAGTTTTTATAACTGTTGCTCTATAGTACAGCTTGAGATCAGGGATGGAGATACCTCCAGAAGATCTTTTATTGTAGAGGATTGTTTTAGCAATTCTCGGTTTCTTGTTATTCCATACGAAGTTGAGAATTTTTCTTTCCAGGTCTGTAAAGAATTGTGTTGGCAATTTGATGGGAATTGCATTAAATCTGTAGATTGCTTTTGGTAAGATGGCCATTTTTACTATGTTAATCCTGCCAAGCCATGAGCATGGGAGATCTTTCCATCTTCTCATATCTTCCTCTAATTCTTTCTTCAGAGACTTGAAATTTTTTTCATACAAGTCTTTGACTTCCTTGGTTAGGGTTACGCCAAGGTACTTTATGTCATTTGTGGCTATTGTGAATGGTGTTGTTTCTCTAATTTCTTTCTCAGCCCCTTTGTCTTTTGTATACAGGAGTGCTACTGATTTTTTTGAGTTAATTTTATATCCGGCCACTTTGCTGAAGGTGTTTATCAGCTGTAGGAGTTCCCTGGTAGAGTTTTTGGGGTCACTCATATATACTATCATATCATCTGCAAATAGTGATAATTTGACTTCTTCCTTTCCCATCTGTATCCCCTTGATCTCCTTCGACTGTCTTATTGCTCTAGCAAGGACTTCCAGCACTATGTTGAAGAGATATGGAGACAGTGGGCAGCCTTGTCTTGTCCCTGATTTCAGAGGGATTGCTTTAAGTTTCTCTCCGTTCAGTTTGATGTTGCCTATAGGCTTGCTGTCATATCGCCTTTACTATGTTTAGATATGTGCCTTGTATCCCTGATCTCTCCAGTACTTTAAACATGAATGGATGTTGGATTTTGTCAAATGCTTTTTCAGCATCTAGGAAGATTATCATGTGTTTTTTTTTTTTCTTTCAGTTTGTTAATATGGTGGATCACATTGATGGATTTCCGTATATTGAACCACCCCTGCATACCTGGGATGAAGCCTACTTGGTCATAGTGGATAATATCTTTGATGTGTTCTTGGATCCAGTTTGCAAGTATTTTGTTAAGTATTTTTGCATCAATGTTCATAAGGGAGATTGGCCTGAAATTCTCTTTCTTTGTTGAGTCTTTGTGAGGTTTAGGTACCAAGGTGATTGTGGCTTCATAGAATGAATTTGGTAATGTTCCTTCTGTTTCTATTTTGTGGAATAATTTGAAAAGAATTGGAGTTAGCTCTTCTTTGAAGGTCTGGTAGAATTCTGCGCTGAAGCCATCTGGTCCTGGGCTTTTTTTGGATGGGAGACTTTTGATGACTGCTTCTATTTCTTTGGAGAATATAGGACTATTTAGTTGATTTACCTGGTCCTGATTCAGCTTTGGTGAGTCAAATCAATCAAGAAAATTGTCCATTTCATTTAGATTTTCAAATTTTGTGGCATATAGACTTTTGAAGTAAGTCCTAATGATTGTTTGGATTTCCTCAGTGTCTGTAGTTATGTCCCCCCTTTCATTTCTGATTTTGTTGATTTGAGTGGTGTCTCTCTGCCTTTTAGTTAGCTTGGCTAAGGGTTTGTCTATCTTGTTGATTTTCTCAAAGAACCAGCTCTTGGTTTCATTGATTCTTTGAATTGTTTTATTTGTTTCTAATTGATTGATTTCAGCCCTGAGTTTGATTATTTCCAGCCGTCTACTCCTTTTTGGTGTGTCTGCTTCTTCTTTTTCTAGGGTTTTTAAGTGGGCCATTAAGTGGCTTGAATGAGCTGTCTCGAATTTCTTCTTGAAGGCACTTAGTGCTATGAACTTTCCTCTTAGCACTGCTTTCATTGTGTCCCACAAGTTAGGGTATGTTGTGTCTTCATTTTCATTGAGTTCTAGAAAGGCTTTAATTTCTTTCTTTATTTCTTCCCTGACCCAGCTGTCATTTAGTAACAAGTTGTTCAGTTTCCATGAGTGTGTAGGCTTTTTGCTATTTCTGTTGTTGTTGAAGTCCAGCTTTATTCCATGGTGATCAGATAGGATACAAGGGATTATTTCAGTCTTCTTGTATCTGTTGAGGCTTGCTTTGTGACCAACTATATCATCTATTTTGGAGAAGGTTCCATGAGGTGCTGAGAAGAAGGTAAATTCTTTTGTGTTTGGGTGTAAAGTTCTGTAGATGTCTGTGAGGTCCATTTGATTCATGACCTCTGTCAGAGATATTGTTTCTTTGTTTAATTTCTGTTTTGTTGACCTGTCCTTTGTTGAGAGTGGAGTGTTGAAGTCTCCCACTATTAATGTGTGGGGATCTATATGTGGTTTAAATTTTATCAATGTTTCTTTTACAAATGTGGGTGCTCTTGTATTTGGGGCATAGATGTTCAGGATTGTGATGTCTTCCTGGTGGAATTTTCCCTTTATGAGTATGAAGTGTCCTTCCTCATCTCTTTTTATTAATTTTGGTTGAAAGTCTATTTTATCAAATATTAGAATGGCTACTCCTGCTTGTTTCTTGGGTCCATTTGCTTGAAAAGTCATCTTCCAAACTTTTACCCTCAGGTAATGTCTATCTTTGTGTCTTAGGTGTGTTTCTTGTATGCAACAGATTGCTGGGTTTTGTTTACGTATCCATTCTGTTAATCTGTGTCTTTTTACTGGAGAGTTGAGTCCATTGATGTTGAGAGAGATTAATGACCAGTGGTTGTTAGATCCTTTGATTTTGATGTTGGCTGTGTTCATAAGGTTGTGTGCTTGGTTGGTTTTTGTTTTGCTGTAGTAAGGTTAATTATTTCCTGTGTTTTCTTGACAGAAGCTAATTTTCTTGGGTTGTATTTTCCCTTCCAGTGTCTTCTGTAATGCTGGATTTGTGTGTAGGTATTGTTGAAATTTGTTTTTGTCATTGAATATCTTGTTTTCTCCGTCTATGAGGACTGAGAGCTTTGCAGGGTATAGTAGCCTGGGCTGACATCTGTGTTCTCTTAGGGTCTGCATGATATCTGTCCAGGCCCTTCTGGCTTTCATAGTTTCTGTTGAAAAGTCAGGTGTGATTCTAATGGGTTTGCCATTATATGTTACTTGGCCTTTTTCCCTTGCAGCTTTTAGTATTTTTCCTTTGTTCTGTGTACTTCCTGTTTTGATTATTATGTGGCGGGAGGATTTTCTTTTCTGGTCAAATTTGTTGGGTGTTCTGTAGGCTTCATGTATCCTTATTAGCTTCTCCTTTAACTTGGGGAAATTTTCTTCAATGATTTTGTTGAAAATATTTTCTGGGCCTTGGAGAAGGGAGTCTTCTTTTTCCTCTATTCCTATTATTCTTAAGTTTTGTCTTTTCATATTATCTTGGATTTCTTGGACAGTCTGTGTCAGGAATTTTTTGGATTTAACATTTTCTTTGACAGATATATCAATTTCTTCCATTGTATCTTCTACACCTGAGCTTCTTTCTTCCATTTCTTGTAGTCTGTTGGTTATGCTTACCTCTGTATTTCCTGTTTTCTTCCCTAAATTCTTCCTCTCCATTATTTCCTCCATTTGTGTTTTCTTTAATTTTTCTAGTTCTATCTTCAGGTCTTAAGTTGTTTTGTTTACTTCCTTCACCTGTCTGCTTGTATTTTCCTCTTTTTCTTTTAGTTCCTTCAACTCTGTCTCTTTTATTTCTTTCAGTGATTTAATTATTTCTTCTCTGAAGGCCACAAGTTGTTTGGCTGCATCTTCCCATATTTCTTCACGGATGGCCCTAATCTGCTTGTCTTTATCTTCTTCCATTTCTTTACGGATAGCCATGATCTGTTTGGTTTTATCTTCCTCTAATTCATTACATATTTTATTTGTTTCCTCTATTATCCTCTTCATCAACATAGATGTAAGGTCATCTTGATTTTCTATTATGCTGCATTGTTCAGGGCTGTTCGCCCCTGGATGGCTGGGTTCTGGAGATGCCATATTGCTCTGTCTTTTGTTGGTTGAGCTTTTACGCTGACCTCTACCCATTGGGCTGATTTAGGTGTTGGCTGTTAGTTTCTGTGCTTCCTGGAGTCCTGAGGTAGGGAGTATCCCCTTGGCTGGAAGATGATTTTTCCTGAAGGATTCCTTCTCTGCTTTTTGGTTATGGTCACTGTATGGCCAGTGTTTCTCAGGAGTTGCCACTGCTCACCTCAGGTGTATAGCCCTGAGTAGTAGCTGTGGTCTATGTTAGGCAGGGGGGATCTCCTCTTACCCATAGAAGTTCTCAAGACAGCTGCCCCACTGCTGGGTTTCTTGTTATAAATTTAGTGTGCTGCTGCTCACTAAATTTCCATGTACAGTCCTCTTGAAGAACCTGCTGATTCCCTAGCTGTGGGGTTTTCTCCCAACAGGGAAACTCAGTCTGTTATCCTGGGGCACACAGTTCTGTCCGGGAAAGTGAGAGGTGCACTCAGCAAGTCTCTGGGCCAGAGGCTGATTGCTCCGCTCTGTACCTGGAGAATGTGCACCTAGGTTGAGTTGGCACCTGGGGGCACTGCTCTGGTCTGGAGGCTGGGTGCCTCACTCTGGACCAGAAGCTGTGTGTCCCTGTCTGGGATGGTGGCTGCAGGCACTGCTCTGGTCCAGACACTGTGGGTGCAGCCCTCTTGAAGGACCAGGGATTCCCACAATTTTGACAGTCTACCTAGGGATAACTGGTTGATCCTTGGCACAGTATCTGAGGGCTGCTGTAATGGCTCTCTGGCTTTTGTAGGTCTGAGGATGCAGCTGTGTGTCCCAGTGCCCTAGGGGAACTCAATAATGGCGGCTGAGCACAGCGCTCCTGCCTGCATTAGAGCCTAGAGTCTGCGTGAATCCAAGTGTTTTGGTGCTTGGTGTCCTAAGCGTTAGAGCTGATGATCCCCTTCGCTGGGGCTTTTCTCCTGCCAGAGACACCCAGACTTTGCTTTGGGGACCGCTGTTCTGTCTGGGGTGGCGTGTAGAATCTACAGGCACAGATGCCCGCTTGTGGCTCCGCCTTTCTGGCCAATCGGAGCCTTTGGTGCTGCCTAAACTGGGTAATTTTGCCTAGTCCTTTTCGGGGTGGGGATGTCAGCTGAGTGCTTTGAGATCAGACCAGCCATTTCCTTCCCTGTGGGTTTGCACCTGCCAGTGAAATGCAGTCTCTGGTGCCTGGTGCCCTGGCGCCCACAGTTCTATCTGAGGCAGCGAATCAGGTGTGCAGGCAGGGCTCCGTGCAGGCGCCTGGGTCCTGGCTCTGGGTCCAGGCTGGCTCTTGGGGCACCTGCGGAACCTGAGTCTTTTCCAGGGGATGTCTGGGTAACCTGAGGTTGGTCCCAATCGTTTCCTGCTCCGTGCGGATATCTCTCGACTAGAATATCCAGTCTGTGGTGTTGTGGGCCCACAGTTCAGTCTGGGACAGTGACCAGATCATGCTGGGGTGTAGTTCTGTGCTGGCGACCAAGCGCCTGGCGGAACCAGGATCTCACCTGCGGTTTAGCCGGGTGAGTTAAAGCTGAATCCCCCATCGTGGGGTATCCTCTCACCTGTGAAACACAATCACTTGTGTTTTATGGCCAAGAGTTCTGATTGCTGGTCACTGTTCCAATCCTGCTGTGCTGCTCCTCAGAATGAGAGTCCTCCTGGCGCCACCATCTTGCCCCGCTGATGGTTTTCTATTCTTGTATCTGAGGAATGACTTACATGAACCAACACAGAGAACACTAGAATATGACAATGGAAATTATATTTCTTTCCCATAAGCCAAGTTTGGGAAACTGCCACCATTGAGAAAGACTGTTGAAACAGAACCCCTTTTTCCTTTCTTTGGGAGTTCTGACTGAAGCCTGGACTTCTGTGAGTTCAAGGCCAGCCTGGTTTACAGAGCAAGTCCAGGTCAGCCTTCCTCAGAAAACAAAAACAAAAACAAACAAACGAAAAACAACCAATCAAAACAAATCAAGACAAACAGAAATGGCTGCTA
>NW_026585719.1:0-1148 GCF_907164565.1 Psammomys obesus | reverse complement strand
GAGTCTTTCCAATGCGCTCAGTAGACTCCTGTCATACGTTCAATGCACATCCCATCTGTCATTCTAAACGAGGATTGATAATCTTACCCCATGTCTGCTCTCTTGATTATCTTTTTTAGGTGTATAGATTTCATTATGTTTATTATATCTTATAGGTCTATATAAGTGAGTATATACCGTGTTTGTCTTTCTCCTTCTGGGATATTTCACTCAGGATGATCTTTTCTAGGTCCCACCATTTGCCTGTAAATTTCATGATTTCCTCCTTTTTGATTGCTGAGTAGTATTCCATTTTGTAAAAATACCACAATTTCTGTACCCATTCTTCCGTTGATGGAGATCTGGGTTGTTTCCAGGTTCTGGCTATTACAAATAAAGCTGCTATAAACATGGTTGAGCAAATATCACTTTTGTGTACTTGAGCAAACTTTGGGTATATACCTAGCAGTGGTATAGCTGGATCTTGAGGAAGCACTATTCCTAATTGTTTTAGAGAGTGCCAGATAGATTTCCAGAGTGGTTGAACCAGTTTACATTCCCACCAGCAGTGGAGGAGGGTTCCCCTTTCTCCACAACCTCTCCAGCATGTGTTGTCCCTTGAGTTTTTCATTTTGGCCATTCTGATGGGTGTAAGGTGATATCTCAGGGTCGTTTTGATTTGCATTTCCCTGATGGCTAATGAGGATGAGCATTTCTTTAAGTGTTTCTCTGCCATTCGATATTCCTCTGTCGAGAATTCTCTGTTTAGCTCTGTTCCCCATTTTTAATTGGATTACTTGGTTTGCTACTTTTCAGCTTCTTTAGTTCTCTGTATATACTCGATATTAGTCCTCTGTCAGATAAAGGGTTGGTGAAGATTCTTTCCCAATCTGTAGGCCGGTGTTTTGTTTTGATGACAGTGTCCTTTGCTTTACAGAAGCTTTTCAGTTTCATGAGGTCCCATTTATTGATTGTTGCTCTTAGAGCCTGTGCTGTTGGTGTTCTGTTCAGGAAGTTGTCTCCTGTGCCAATGAGTTCTAGGCTGTTCCCCACTTTTTCTTCTAACAGATTTAGAGTATCTGGTTTTATGTTGAGGTCTTTGATCCACTTGGACTTTAGTTGTGTGCAGGGTGATAAATATAGATCTATTTTCATTTTTCTGCATGTGG
>NW_026585718.1:0-2867 GCF_907164565.1 Psammomys obesus | reverse complement strand
GTCTTTTCTGTTGTATGTATCTGTCTTGTCTGTTGTGTGCTTCTGTGTCTGTTCTGTTTGCAACCTGAGACTTGATCAAGTCATCTGAATCAGGTGGAAAGTAAGAAGGAGTCGACGGACTCGGACTTCTGTTCCGCGATCTCTGGATAACGTTCCAGGGTGTCTGAGTGAGTCTGAGTGGGTTTGAGTCCCACTGCTGACTCCCACCTGAGAGGGTCTGAGTGGGTTCGAGTCCCACCGGCTCTCGTCTGAGAGGGTCTACTGTCATGGATTCGAGTCCTACTAGTCGTGGGTTCGAGTCCCACCGACTCTCATCTGGAGGGTCTGAGTGGGTTCGAGTCCCACCGACTCTGATATTGAAACTAGTTCTCGGCCCGGGAGTGCACACGGCTACATGACAAGACACCAAGCAGTGTGCACTCCCTCCCGAAAGAGCCGAGGAGGGAGGCGGCTGGGGAGACGTGTGGAGCTGAGGCGGTGCTCAGACACTTAAAAGTCTGTAAAATAACAATATACAACCAGCAGGGCACAGGCTCTGCAGCCCCGAGACGAAGGGGTGGAAGGTGGCCCCGTGCTCGGAGGGGAGGTGGGGCGGCGCGGCTGGACGCCCCGGGAGCTGCCTGCAGCCCAAACGCGGCCAGAAAGTGTTCAGGAGAGGCCCGGCCAGAAAGCAGGCTCATGACCTGCGGGGGAAGTAAGCTAGAATAAAGCTCACAGGGAGCCAAGGGAGCAGGCAAGGCTCGTGGGCTTGCAAGGTAAAAGTCCTTAGGCAGGGATTGACACCTTAGCTGCTCCACGACAGGAGCTGCTCTGGCTGCCGAGAGTGAGGAAAAACTCCTCCCCCTTGCCTTCCTGCTGGCTCAGCAGGAAAGTGAGCAGCAGGAGCTCACCACGCCCTCTTGCTCCTCTCTTCCCTCCTCCCACCTAGGGGGCTTACAACTTACAGATCAAACAATAATTTAAGATGATAGTTTTCAATTGATCTTAAATGGTTGATATGATTAAAAATAATTAGATATGTTTTAAGGTTAAATTCAAATCCTTGTTTAAAACACGTATATGTGCCTATGTGTTTATAGGGTCTATAAATACATATGTTTAAATAACAACAATATAAATTGCCACATGGTGTGGCTCAGAAAAAAAAAAAAAAACAAAGGTTACAAAATCTCTGAGTCAAAATGATTTTATTTCCTTTTAAGATAAAAAAAAAAAAGTCTTGTTCTAAGTTGATATTAGTTCTAACGATTGGGTTGTTTTCACTGATAAATTTGGATTTTAAAATCTGGTTTGAACTTTTATCTGGTTTTGACTTTAAAATTATGGTTATGCTTTGTAAATTCACTCCTAAAAATACTTTGCTTTGATATTACAGGGACGAGTTTTAAAAAAATTGTTTACATGTTTAGGGCTATAAAATATTTAAAGTTTATCATCAGACATTTAGGTATGACAATGATCTTGGGTAATCTGACAAAATTTAAAAGTTTCTCGATCCTTTAAAAAAATAAAAATACGGGGGCAGAGCCAAGATGGCGACTAGCACACACAGTTTCCAAGCTGTGGAAGAGAAAAAGTTCTGAGTTGATGAGTGGAAGAACTTCTGAAGCCAGGGAAACAACGGAGAGACTTTCTAAACAACAGGGAACATCGCCGGAGGTGAAAACCTTGGTCTCGGGTCACCCAGGGACTTGTTTGGGGAAGGTGAGAAACGATCCTTTGATCTCTCGGCACTCCCCTCCCCCAGACCTCCCTCCTCCTCGGCACAGCGGACTCGCCTTTCTCAGCGCAGACCTAACTGCCTGGGGCCTGCAGCCACTGAGGCTGAGCCCCAAGTCCTTTATCGGCAAAGGCCAGCAGTACTGTGTCTCGGAGCCCCAGATTCACGCGCGGCAGCTGCACCATCCTCCCAGGGCCCGAGTCTGCTAGACGCCATACTAGCTCCGCAGGATCGCGATCACTGACGGTACGGCCCGCCCAATACCACAGTGACAGAGAATACGCTATATACTCACCAAAACCAGACAGAAACGCCATACAAGCTAGACACACCAGGCGCTGGGCCTCCGAAGCTTGGAGAGCACAGTAAAGAGACCCCAGGACTTCCCAGAAAGCATCTGGACTAGCAACCCAGTCTCCAGTTACAGCGGGACTTTCTAACCTGGCGGCGGAGCAGCACTGAGCTGGCGGGGCACATCAGCCCTCCAGTTTAAGACTAACCAGGGCCAAACCAGAGAACAGAAAGGCTGGTTACCCCGATTCCCACTGACGTGACCACCCTGAAATCTCCAGCTGCAGCAAGACCTCATAACCTGGCAGTGACAGCAGCACGGAACTGGCGGAGCACATCAAAGAAGCAGGGCCAAACCAGAGAGCAGAGAGCCCAGATACGCCGATCTCTGCCAAGTGTCCTGCCTGTAAGTGAGTGCACCCTTGAGAATCTGCAGCTCCACTGATCCTGGGTTCTGCTAAAACAGAAGCCAGGCATCGAACCCCCTCCCACCCATATACCCACTTTGGGAAACAGAGGGGCACTTGGAACATTGAAGTTCCTGCTCTGTGGGTCTAATTGAGGAGTTAAGGCAGTTAATGCCAGAAATTGCGCTGCGATCATCACTAGCGCCTGCGACATATACATTGCAGAGCCCCTCCCACACACTCAAGGGTTCAACATTAGCCATCACTCTGTCCCTCGAGACACACGCCCACACCCACTTACACACACACACACATATACACACACACGCACGCACGCTTGCATTTGCCTCTGTTTGCGCCTGCGTACTTTCCTCCCACAGGTACAGCTAGTCCTCAGCATACGCTAAGGACACGGGACCTCTCTCAACTTCCTGAAGAATTCTCCAGAC
>NW_026585717.1:0-1162 GCF_907164565.1 Psammomys obesus | reverse complement strand
TTCTCCCCTTCAATCTGACCCTAGCCTATCAGATTTCTTTTTTTTTTTTTTGTATTTTTTTTTCTTATCAGTTACATTTTATTAACTCTGTACCCCAGCCGTGTCCCGATCCCTCATTCCCTCCCAGTCCCTCCCTCCCTCCCTCCTCTCCACCTTGCCCCTTGCCAAGTCCACTGATAGGGGGGACCTCCTCCCCATTCATCTGATCCTGTTTTATCAGGTATCTTCAGGACTGGCTGCAAAGCTCTCCTCTGTGGCCTAACAGGACTGCTCCTCCCTTGGGGGGTGGGGAAGCCAAAGAGCCACTCATTGAGTTCCTGTTAGAAATAGTTCTTGTTCCCCTCACTATGGGAAACCAATTGGTTACTGAGCTACCACAGGCTACATCTGAGCAGAGGTTCTAGGTTACATTCATACATGGTCCTTGGTTGCATGTCAGTCTCAGAAAAGACCCTGTGCCCAGATATCTTTGGTCCTTGTGGAGCTCCTATCCTTTCCCCATCAGACTAACTCCCCTTCTTTCTTATGATTCCCTGTACTCTGCCAAAGGTTTGGTCATGAGTCTTTGCTTTGAAAACACTGCTAGTTAGAGTCTTTCCAATGCGCTCAGTAGACTCCTGTCATACATTCAATGCACATCCCATCTGTCATTCTAAACGAGGATTGATCATCTTACTCATTCGTTTAAAAGTTAGGATTGACTAGAGCTTTGATGAATCCATACAGCACAGTGCCTTGTAACCAGGCAAGTGAACTTATTTCTCATCACCCCAATAAACATAAGCTCATATATATGTCCTACAGGGCAGACAGACCTCATTCTTAAAAGGGCAGCACAATAAAAACGCAACTTTCAGTTCTGCTTTCTGCCCAAAGCCATATTCATAATCCTATACTCTCACCAGAGGTGCTTCTGCTCTCAAGTGCCAGATGTTATCTCCCTCTGGAATGTACCTTTTCTCATTTGACCTTATTGGTTTACAACTGGATAAACACTTTTAGTATTTTTCTTGCTTGTCATAATAATAAAAAAGATTTAGGGATGGCTCATTAAGTAGTTACTATGAGGAAAAAATACATCATTTGGTCATCAAAACAAGTCAGTAAACTAAAGGTATACTTGTTCTATTTTATAGATGGAGACACTGGCTTGTGAAATTTT
>NW_026585716.1:0-5133 GCF_907164565.1 Psammomys obesus | reverse complement strand
CAAAATGGCATTAGCTATGTTTAACTTAGGGTGAGGCTGGGGTCTTTAAGTAGAACATACATTTATCATCAATTCAAGCAGAACATTCAGCAAGTATTGAATTGTAAGTATAAGGCTATTTTTATGTCAGGTAGGCAGAGACAGAGAACTTGAACTCAGTTTCACATTATGATCAAAGTGGAGACTAAAGACAAAATGGCTTCAGTTATGCTAAAGGGAAAAGTGTACAGTTATGTTAAAATTAAAGTAGGTCTCAACATAGAGGCTATGGTTATGCAAAAAGTTAAAGCAGGCCTCAACAACACAAGAAACTTGGAAGGTCTACCTTAAGGCTAGCAAGATGATGCAGTGGATGAGGGTGCTTGCTGTCAAGCCTGTGATAATGAATTCAACCCCTTAGACTACATTGCAAGAAGTGAGAACAGATTCTCCTGTTGTCTTCCGGCTTTCATCTGTGCACCATGCCATTAATATGCACACATGCACTCATAAACAAACAAATAATAAAATAATGATAAAAGAAAAAAGTTGTTAAGCTGGGCATGGCACCACATAGCTGTGATGTTAACACTTAGAAGTGATCCTCCTTCTACTTAGACTTTGAAATTCTGATCTATCTTCTAAATAGAAAAGGAGGGTCAGAACTTCAGGCCAGCCTTGGCTAAACATTCCCAGTTGAAAGGAAATCTTGGCTACATGAGACATAGTCTTAAATAATAAACAAGTGGACCTAGAACCTAGGGTGGTGTCTTAGGCCACTGCTTGAGAGAAAGATAGAGGATCGTAATAAGTTCAAGGCCAGCCTGGACTATACAGTAAGATCTTGGTTCAACAAACAAAACGCCAAGGATTATCTGAGTGTGGTAGCATATTCCTTTAATCTCAGCACTCAGGAGGCAGAGGCAAGAGGATCTCTATGAGTTCAAGGCCAGCTTGGTCTATGTATCTAGCTCCAGGATCATAGAGAAGACTCTATCTCAAAACAACAACAAGAATAAGAACAACAACAAAAACCAAGGATTGATTAAGGAGGAAAAGGAGATAGAGACATTACACACTAGTTGAGTTCTTTCTAATTATGTGCAAGGCCCTGAACAGATAAAAAGAAAAAAAAAAAAGCAAAACTTAAAATAGGGACAGTTAAATACACCATGGTCACTTTACATTATTAAAAAAAAATATGTATCTGTGAAAATGAATGAAAATTTCTAAGCCAGACTTGGTGGCACATGTCTCTAACTCCACCAATTGAGAGGCAAAGGCAGGAAGATCAAAAGTTCAAGGTTATTCTCAGTCAAATATTGAATTTGAGGCCAGACTGAGCTACAAAATATCTTGTCTCAAAAATAACTGAAAAAAAAAAAACCAAAGCAAAAACAACAAAAAACCTTGCCATTGTAGTTTCAGTTATTAAGTAGACACACCTAGGAAACCTCAATCAAAGAGTTGCCTTCACCAGACTGTCTGGCCCACAGGCATGCCAGTACCTATTCTTAATTGCTAATTGGTGTAGGATGGCCTTGCCTCCTTACTGTGCGTAATGTAATCCCTGTGCAGGCAGTGGTTGCATAAGGAAGGTAGAAAGCCAGAGAGAGCAAGCCAGTGAGCTGTCTTCATCTGTAGTCTCTGCTTCAGTTTTTGCATCCAGGTTTGTGCCTTGTCATCCTTCTTTTACAGGTCCTAAAGCATAGGAGGAAAGAAACCATTTCCTCCCCAAGTTAGTTGTGATCATGGTGTTTATCACAGTAACAGAAATCTAAATAACAGAAAGACTTCAAATGAGACAAGATCACTCACCTGTTTCAGTCCCTTGAGTGAATGTAAGTGAATGATCCTCCCATTGGATATCACAATAAAGCCCAATGTTTCTTGCAGGTCTAATTCTCCACAGTGGTGCCACTACCCTAGACAGATTGCAGCCAGGGCTTGTTATGATTAACCCCTTCTGGTCTTGAAGGCAGCTGGATTTTGCTGTTAGTGCAGCCTGCCTTGAGATCCTGGTTCCCAGCCATCCATTCTAGAGTGTTGTCCATATCACCCCTGACAGATAAGCAGGGTCAAAGCATTGACAAGAGTGGGGTCATCCTCTAGAGCTGCTCAGAGCTGGGAGTGGGCAGCTGATCTTGTTGATTGGTCACTGGGTCATAAGATGGCAGGGCCTAACAGGCATTAGAAACATTTGGAGAAGGGAGTGGCTGTGAGGGGCTGGAGGTCAGATGGTGACAACAATGAGAGCCCTGTGAGTGGGAGATGGCATCAGTGTTGATAGTAAAGGCTGGTATTTCTAAGGCAGTACCATGAGGATTTTAGGGCTTGGTACTAGGAAAGCATCAACTCTACTAGGACTTAAAATCCACAGGGACTGGATTAAAATACAAAATAGATTAAGATACAAAATAGAACTAAAATCATGAAAGGGGTCATGGGAGCTAATGTTGTCCAAACACATCCAAAAAAGCGACTTAGAAATTGTAGTTGACAGGAGAGCTACACTGAATTTTCATTTACACTCTCAACTATTTTGGTGGTTGTATTGTTTGAGAGTTTTTTCCTCTATATTCTCTAAAACGTTGGCCCCCAAAAGCAGGTTTTATTGAAGAAACCACATGTACTTCCTTCAGGGGTTAAGATTACAGACTGACTATTGATGATTTTTTTTCTCTATCATTTTGAACATATCAGCCCACTGCCTTCTGGGGTCCTACTTTTCTGTCTGGTGAGAAATTGGATGAATATTTTATGGAGAAAACATGACGAAGTCTCCTCCACTCAGCCCCATAGGTGGACACTTGCTGTGGAGCATCCCTGGAAACAACATTTTCTCACAGCATCCCAGTGTCACTCAGAAGCTATTTTTTGATTCTTATTTATCTGAGTCTATTTAAAAAAGGAACTATCCAGGTGCAGTGCTGCACGCCTGTAAGCCTGTAATCCCAGTACTTAGGGAAGCAGAGGCAGGTGGATTGCTGTGAGTTTGAGGCCTAGTCTACAAAGCAAGTTCAGAACAGCCAAGGCTACACAGAGTAACCTATCTTAAATGTTATTTGCTGAAGGAATGATCCCAGACTCAGATAGTATGCAAACAGCAAAGAGCAAGTTTATTTCTGTAGAAGTCTAGCATGCAGGAATCACCATTCAGGCAGAATGGCTGTAGGCATATATATATATATTTACCAAACTTACTTTATTTAGGGTTTTAGACCCCTTTACCTCCTGACCTTAGATAGGAGATTAGTCGGAAAAAGGGCTGTAGACCTCTTTTATTTACTTCCTGCTGATAAGGGTTAATGGGTCTTTAAGGAATTACAAAACTTAGTGGTCAGTATACCAGTAGTCCAGTCCAAAGGCCACCACCAAGCAGCAACACAAAGTCAGGAAAAGCCACATGACTCAGTCTGTGAAGTCAAGTGTTGAAGCATGAAGACCAGTCTAGCGATGTTGATGCAAAAAGCGATGTCTCACTGTCCATGGGTTTCTATATATCTCCTCTCCTCAGACTCCACCCACTGATGTTCTCAGCTGGCCAGAGTTACACCACTTGCACATGAGAGCTCACAGCAAAACATCATGTGCCCTGTCACCAGCCAACATCCAGCAAAACATCACATACCCAGCTTGCAATAAAACATCACATGACAAAACTGAGTCTTCAAGGAAAGCAGAAATTTCCACTTCAATGGTGATTTCAAAATGAGCTCACAGGCTTAATTTAAAGCCAGTTAGGGGGAAGTCCAGGGACTGTTAGGCCATCTTTATTTTTGATGGGCACAAGCTAGAAGCAGGAGTAGGGTGTGTTTAGGATTGGCTATGGGTCAGGAGTTAGGGGCCTTCAAAACCAGTTCAAACTGGTTCCACCAGTGATTGAGCAAGCAGTTGAGTCATCTTATCTTCTCCAGGCCAGATGTCTTGGTCCTCTCTGTTTGGCTGGTCTTTTTATGTGTTTTATCTGTAACTGGTATCTCATTTCTAAAAATGTGAGCTTAGCAAGGAACTGAAGTTTGTCATGGAGTTGGTCAGGCTTGTACAATTAGGGTCTCAGAAAAAACAACAACAAAAGGAACTGATTGTCTTGAGTACACATGAGATAGGTTCTATAAATCAAAAGTTATTACTGAATATTAGGAACCATGTGAAAAGTGAATCATGTTATCCATCCACTAATGTATGAATATTGGCATGTGCCCATGGACATAAATAAAAAAATAAATAAATATTCATACTCCATGCAAGCTTAGAGAGACAAGGAGAGCAAGCCAGTAAGCAGCTTTATTCCATGGCATCTGATTCAGTTCCTGCCTCAAGATTCCTGTATTGAGTTTCTGCCCTGACTTCCACTCATGGTATACTGTGACTGGGAAGTAAAAGTCAAATAAACTCTTTCTTCCTAAAGTTGCTTTTGGTCATGGTGTTCCTAATCCCATCAACAGAGAGCAAACAAATGCAGTGTTCATAACAATCTGTAGTCTGTTGTAATTCAAATGATTCCATCATTATTAAAGTGGAAAGTTTTTTTTTAAATTTTTTTATTAATTACACTTTATTCATTTTGTATCCCCCCATAAGCCCCTCCCTCCTCCCCTCCCGATCCCACACTCCCTCCCCTTTCTACATGCATGCCCCTCCCCAAGTCCACTGATAGGGGAGGTTCTCCTCTTCTTTCTGATCTTAGTCTTATCAGTTCTCATCAAAAGTGGCTGCATTGTCCTCTACTGTGGCCTGATAAGGCTGCTCCCCCCTCAGGGGGAAGTGATCAACGAGCAGGCCAATCAGATTATGTCAGAGGCAGTCCCTCTTCCCATTACTATGGAACCCACTTGGACACTGAACTGCCATGGGTTACACCTGTGCAGGGGTTCCAGGTCATCTCCACGAATAGTCCTTGGTTGGAGTATGGGTCTCTGGGAAGTTCCCTGTGTTCAAATTATCTTGTTCTGTTGCTCTCCTTGTGGAGTTCCCGTCCCCTCCAGCTCTTACTATTTCCCACTTCTTACATAGAATTCCATTCACTCTGCCCATCAGTTGGCCATCAGGCTCAGCATCTGCTTTGACGGTCTATACTGCAGAAGCTTTCAGAGGCCCTCTGTGGCAGGTTTCAAGGTTGTTTCCTGTTTTCTTCTGGCTTTCAGAGGCCCT
>NW_026585715.1:0-1606 GCF_907164565.1 Psammomys obesus | reverse complement strand
GTAAGGGGAACAGGGGCTGTCTCTGATATGGACTCTGTTGCCTGCTCCTTGATCACTTTCCCTTAATGCGGTGGTTTTGCCAGGACACAGAAGATGAGGATACAAAAGCATATCACTGGCTAAGCCTGGTTTCAGAGGAATAAATGGTTTAGTATCAAGTCTTGTAAACCAGCACAAGTTATCATTATTTTTTTCTTGCCCAAGATCCCAATGAGCCCTATCATCTTAGGAATCTTAGGAAAGAAGTGGGAAATAGTAAGATCTGCAGAGGATAGGAACTCCACAAGTAGAGCAAGAGAACAAAAAAATCTGAGCACGAGGGTCTTTCCTGAGACTGATACTCCAACCAAGGACTATGCATGGAGATAACCCCTGCACAGATGTAGCCCATGGCAGTTCAGTATCCAAATGGGTTCCATTGTATTAGGAACAGGGACTGTCTCTGACATAAACTGATTGGCCTGCTCTTTAATTACCTCCTCCTGAAGGGGAAGCAGCATTACCAGGCCAGAGAAGAAGACAATGCAGCCACTCCTGATGAGACCTAGTTGACTAGGGTCAGAAGGAAGGAAAAGAAGACCTCCCCTTTAAGTGGACTTGGGGAGGGACATGCGTGGAGAGGGTGGAGAAATGGAGGGATGGGGTTGGAAGGAGCGAGGAAACCACAGGGGGGATACAAGCTGAATAAAGTGTAATTAATAAAAAATAAAAAAAGAAAATTAAATAAAGGAGAAAATAGCTTAAAAACAAAAGAAACGGAATGACTCCTAGTCCAAATTTTTCTAAAATCTGGTTACTTCTCAAATGTGAAAAAAATTTCTGTAGCTGAGAACTGATTTGTGAATACCCCATTTCTTCCTCTTCTTGGTGGTTGTATTTCCTCTCTCAATTACAGTTGACCCAGTGGGGAAAATGGCTTGTAGAGATCTTCTGGATCCTGTCTGTCTTTTCTTCTGTCTATATAATAATTCACTACTTCTTCACTGGTCCCTGCAGTAGCTAGATGTACGAACCCCTAGAGAAAGAATCAACATAGAGACAACTCTGGAGGCAGAGGTTTCCATCCATCCTTGTAATGTCTTCTCAGCTCCACCAGATACATTACAAAGAAGAGAAACAAGAGTCATAGTGAGAGGTCTCCCTGTGAGAATTTACACCAGAGAATTCTCAGAACCAGCAGGGGGCACTGTAGATCCACTAAATTTCTAAGAAGTGAAGGACAGCTGAAGGAAAAGGAAGCTGTTTACTGAGAAATCTGAACAGCTGTAGATTTCATTGCCAGCACCATGACATTCAGAGACCATAGTGTAGTTTGGCATGTATCTTCTCCATGTTTCAATGAGAGGTTATTAGTTAATAACATTGACACTGAAGTCACCAAGACCAAAATAAGATTCCCAATGCCATTTGATAGAACACTAGTCCATGAATAATTATAAATGAAGGTTAAGGATATTTGAGCCTCAGGACCTGAGCAACATGGGGAAATGTGTCCCAGAATTTCCAGGTGATAGAAGAGGTGTTCACAGTCCTGTTGATTATTGGATTAGGATGACCAGCAGCCTCCAAAGCTCTGTGTGTTTGATGTTGTAGGATGGTCAATGGT
>NW_026585714.1:0-3279 GCF_907164565.1 Psammomys obesus | reverse complement strand
TTTTAGGGCACATTGTATACAGTTCACTGAATCATGAACACATACATTAAATCGAATTAATCAAATATTGCTGAGGACATAGATCAACAGTGTAATATTCCATCCATAAATCTCAAATTTTGAGCCTTACAAAAATAAATGAACTTAATCACACAAAGATAAATTCTCAGATTATTCTTCAATTAATAATAAAAACACTTTGAGACTTCTGTTTACCACTTTAGTCATATAGGGCTGACCTCCCATTACCTCCATGCAGGCTCAGGCGTCCTCCTCCCCATCCCACCTCTTCTGTGTCTTCCCTAAGGTTCCTGGTAGGCCTGTTTCTCTCCATGCCATATCCCCCTGTCCCACAAACCCTTAAAACTTACCCTTCTGTTAGCAACATCTACTTCTGTTCTTTCTCTCACACACACATAAAACATCCACAAGGCCCTTCAGACACTTACCTTCTCTACACAACCAGGTGGTCCATCTCCTAACAACTCTACAGCCTACTCTCTTTCTATGACCTCCCTCCCCTTCCCATCATGGTGTCTCTACTCCTTCCCACATCTTAGGCAGTCATCTCCATGACATTACTTCTCTGAAATTCTCAGTAGACATTGTTCTTGCTTATCATGTAGGCTTCCCACTCTCCAAGTTCTTCCCTCCAAGTGCTGCTAGACTTCATGGCTTTTCCAGAATCTTTCATCCCTATACCTCCAACTGTGACTGTACCTTACAGGTGCAAGGATCTTAAAGGCTTGTGTCTCCTGACTCTAAAAGGCTCATGACTACATACCCTAGAGAGTTTACCCAAAGTAAAGCCACCAGACTTGGAGAGATGTACAAGAACGCAAGATAGAAGAGGACAATCAGGGGGTGTTCTGGTCCTTGGATGGTGTCTGTTCATATAAACTATCATCCAGGTTACCAGTGGAACAAACGAAAATAATGTGTCAACTCTCTCATGACTAATTCTTTCCTGAACATTGTCTACAAAAACACAAAGAAAATAGAGATGAATTGAACAAAAGGAAAGAAAGACTCAACAAACCATTTCAAATGTAGGAGTCTCAGATAAAAATGGAGTTATTACAGCTATAAGTCAGAATATCATTAAAAATTATTGTGAAAACAAGAAGAAGACAGAGCAAGGGGACTATAGAATAACAATTAGGAACAGGAAAGAAGTTTTTTTTTAGTTTAATAATAATGATGTATTTTAGTTTAATAATAAAAACAGAATAAGGAAACAATTTTGAAAATTATAATAGAGCTTAAGTGACCTATAAAGCTATATCCATCAGAATAGCACATGAACCTTCAACAGAAAGACTTGCATTCAGGCAGGCCTTGAAAGATGCACTCCAAGTTCTTAAAGAACAGTGACCAACACAGACAATTTCATACAGCAAAACTATATGTCAAAATGGAGGGTAAAGAAACTTATATTCTCTAACCCAGTTTCACCCAGAATCATAAATAACGGAATGCTCAACCTGAAGAGAATGAACACAATAATGGTCAGAAGGAATGAATAAATAACTCCAGAATAGTTTCTCCAGAGTTCTAAGAAAACACCACAAACTACAAAACAACATAAATTATTGCATGCCTACCAAAAATAGCAATGCTGAATTCTTTCACAATAAAAAGATTCAGACTAGCAGAAAGGATGAAAAAAATGGGCTGATTCTTATAGATGTCTTGGGAAACAGATATCATCATAGCACATGCCACCTTAAGTTAAAAGTTGTAAAAAAAAAAAAAAGACCCACACAAATGTAATTAAGAAACAAACACCGTAATTCTCACATGTGAGTGAATTCATATCATTCCAAAACTAGTTAGATGAGATAAAAGAGGCATATTACATATGTATATGTCTATGTGTATGTATAGTCTCATATATATTATAATATATACACATATACTCTTATTTATATAAACTCTCATATATATGACTGTCTGAATTATGAGCCTTGGAATTGTGTCTCCATGAGACAAAATTGTCAGGTCCTAGTTTTCCAATAGAAGCATTCATTCTTCTATGCCTTCTTGGTGACTGGGAGGGCCTGTGGACTATATCAACTCTGTTTCTGTAGCTTCCCAGGAGAGCAACATGGATTTTGGGAGCTAACTGCAGTGATCTCTGTCAGATCTGGTGTCCTTCATGGCAAGGATTCTGACTGACACAGGACATGGTCTCCTGGAGCTTGTGTGTGGTTAACTCAAAGAAAAAACTCTGTGCAGAGTCAGGAAACATCCTTGCTAGCCCCTCAGTACACATAATCCTGAGGCACAACTAATTTATTTAGTTTTTCCCGTTTGTTGCCTCATGGCAAAAAATATTTATCAGTGCTATTGATCGTATGAAGTTGATGTCATTGGAAAATGATAATACAGGGTAACAGACTTGTCCTTCTGTGTTTATCCCATGTAGAGGTTGGATGAAATGCTTATTGAGAGTACTAAAGTCTCTCAGCAGTCGCTTATACAGGAGGAAGATTGGCCTAGCAATCACATGTCACTGTGATACATCATGGCGGATGTAAGGTGGATTTTGTGGAGGACAGAAGCTTTGTTTCTCCTTGAGAAACACAGCTTGTCCCATGTGATGCCACCTTGCACAGGCCCAGCTTGCTCAAAACTAAAAAAAAGGGCCCAGCTTGCTCAAAACTAACAACAACCCAACATCACACCTGTCTTAGTCTTTCTGTTGATGGTCACCCCAAATTCACAGGTAAGAGAAACCCTCTTTCCTTTCTACCCTGACTGTGTGGCTTATATTTTAAAAACTGAATTTATGATGGTCTTGACAGTCTATATATTATAGAGGACAGAAGAAGAGCAGTGGGCCTTGAAGGACAAGAAATTTCTGTCCACTTTACCTGGTGAAGTAGGCACTTAGTATCATGTGCTCAGCAGGGATCCAGCAGGAATAAAAGTCCTTGACCCAAGGTCTTACAACCACTTGGCTGATGCATCCCCAGTACATTGAAGAGTCTGTTTCAACACAGTGGCCTGAAGAGCATGATACCAAAATTTCCATTACACACCCTCCTCTTTCTTTACAAAATTGCTTTACATATACAAAGACTATAAAAAACAGTCCTGATGAGGCCTGATAGGCTAGGATGGAAGAGGAGAAGGTCCTCCACTATCAGTGGACAGGGGAAGCAGCATGGGAGGAGATGAGGGAGGAATAATTACTTAATTATCAAGTAAGAATTACATTCACAATGTCCCATCTATTCATATTTGAAATCCTTGGAAAGAGTTTTCCATTATCTA
>NW_026585713.1:0-2536 GCF_907164565.1 Psammomys obesus | reverse complement strand
AAAGATGGTGATGAGATTCTGAATTCTCAGGAGGGAAACTCTGTGAAGACTGGTGACACATACATGAAGTTAAGCTGGCTGACTGTGCCTGAAGACTCAATGGATAAAGAGCACAGATGTATTTTCCAACACGAAAGCAATAAGAGAGTTCATCAAGAGGTTCTGTTTCCTCCCATAATAAAAGGTACGTGTAAGTTAATGTAAATGCAACTTAGCAGAAAACGTATGTAAACAATTGTTATAGTTTGTATTTATAAAAATAAAATATTAATCTTCCTTCCATCTTATTACATATGTTGTAAACACAGAACCATGCTGTTTGTCCCAGAGAATGTTACAGGTGGGAAGAACTAGCAGAATATTTGTGTTTAATTTACTCAGCTCTAGCTACGCTATGTGAAATGTGCAGATCATATGATATTTTTAAGAATTTTACGGCATGAACTGAAAGAAAAACATGCCTGAAAGCCTCTAGCAACTCAGTGTAGGAAATCCTGAAATGCTGTTTCCCCTTTTGCTGACCTCACTTGATCCAGACAGAAGAACAATACACACCTTTCAGAAATGTGTAAAATAAACAAGACCACCCAATTCAATTTCAACACACTAAATTTTGTCTACCATATGTTTTTAAATGACAAGATGGTGCCCACACAAAACACATTTACATTCACCGCCACCTCCAACTACAGCAACAAATTAGGACTATTTGTCCCTGAAGATATGTGGCAGTCTTGAGGCTTTCTGGCTTTTGTTTGAAGAGTCATTGGTATAAAGCAATCATAATTCAACTTTGGATGATGCTAACATATTCAAAGCCTTTCTGTTTTCTGTGGTGAATGGCTTTCTTGCCATTGGTAAATGCAGCCCCTGGGGGAGACATTTGCTGTGTCACCTGTATGCCAGACCCAAGTGAGATATGGATGAGAGTTCAGAAAGAGTTGATGTCCCAATGGCTGCAGTGAAGATCCTGTATTCATTTAGAATCATATTTAACTCAGGTACCATGTCCTAGATGCTTTCACACAGCGAGGCAGAGGACTGAGTGGGCAAAGACTGGGAGAGTGACAGTAGCCAGCTCATGGTGTGGTATGTTGCCATCCTGAGCTGAAGCATTGGTAAGGCCCCCAAGTGACAGAGAAAAAGAATTCTTTTATTTTCTCCCATGTGGTTTACAAGCCTTTTTTATCTTGTGGAGAAACATACAAGTGACAGAACATGGGGATACCTTTGTCATCTGCCCATCAGAGGTCCTCAGTAAGTCTTGGTCCTCTAGAATACTTTGTTTCAGCAGCAGCCAGCAATGTCTGTAAAGTTGCCTGCCTTTACCTAAGGTTGTCATAGTGAGAAAATGAATTAATAACAACGAAGAAAGTTTTTTTGCCACAGCACAGCAAACCATTACAAGACAGCCCCTTATTCTAATTCCAGCTTAAAGAGATAGACGCAAGATGAATATACAAAGCAGGACATAGTCATGTGACTAACATAGTCATTTTATTAGTTTAATTGTGTTATGACTTTTCTAGTGGTCAGGGAAGAAATAAAAGAACAAAACCCTTGGTGATGGAGCTGTTTAGAGAAGACTTCTAGTTATTAGAATTTACTTACAATTTACTTAGAATGCTAAAACAAGTGTTTGCCCTTTGAATCTCATCGTAGGAAAGTGATCAAGGGCATTTCTTGTAAAGCATTCAACAAAGAACTTCTGACAGGGTCCCTGGGAAGACTTTTTCAATTAAATTTTTATTTTTTATATTAATTATGATTATTCATTTTGTGTCCCAACTGCAGCCTCCTCCTCCATTCCCTCCCAATCCTTCTCCTTCCCTCATCTCCTCTGTCCTTTCAAAGTCTACTGACAGGGGAGGACTTCCTCCCATTCCATCTGACCCTAGCTTATCAGGTCTCATCAGGACTGGCTGCATTGTCTTCTGTGGCCTGGCAGGGCTTTTTGCTTTGTGTCTTTGGTCTTGATAAAAGCTTCAAAGTCACACTGATGTGATTATGAAAGGACATGATGCTGATCTCTAAGACTGCAATTACTGTTGGCCGAGGGAGTTAAGAAACACATAGATTATATTATTATTAACTGTATTCTTTGAACCTCCATCAGTTCATGCTGACGGTGATTTTCATTTATCTTTTAGATAATAAACTCACTGAAAGAAAAAACCATATACTTTTAAAGCCATTAAGACAGATATTGAAGATAGTTAAAAACTAAACATGACCATATTTACATTTTCATTAAGCATACAAATATACACTCATATATATGTGGGTATAATATATAATATATATTATATATATATATATACATTAAGAGTATGTGCACATGTGTACAAATAAGTATGTGAATATGTTCATACAGACTCAGTAAAATAAGAGCTGACTGATATTTGCTTTTCTTTCCTTTGTCAACACAGAAGCTGCTTTGAAAACTGAAAATGGTAAGTTTCAGATTGCATTTTCTTCCTTCTAGTCATCTTAACTTTTGAATCCACCTTGCTTTAGGTAGAAAAAGCAGAATGGC
>NW_026585712.1:0-3619 GCF_907164565.1 Psammomys obesus | reverse complement strand
AGTTTATGCCAGAGACAGCCCCTGTTCCCCTTACAAGAGAAACAACTAGGAAACTGAGTCTATGGACTACATCTGAGACAGGGTTTTAGATCTTCTCCATGCATTGCTTTTGGTTGGGGTATCATTCTCTTCAGGGCCCCAGGGCACAGGATTTTTTTTTTTTGGCTTTGTTGGGTCTCCTTTTAGAACTCCTGTTCCCTCCAGGTCTTTCTATCTCCTCTTCCTTTCATAAAATGCCACGCATTCTGCCCAAAGTTTGGCTATGAGTCTCAGCCTGTGTTTCAATACCTCAATCAGTAGAGTCTTTTTAGAGGCCATCTGTGGTGGACTTCTGTCCTTTTCACTGTCTTCTCCTGCTTCTGATGTCTATCGCATTTGTCCTTCTGAATGAGGATTGAGCATCTTCCCTACAGTCTTCCTTGTTGTTTAGCTTCTTTAGGAGTATAGATTTTAGTATGTTTATCCTATATCACACATCCAATAACTACTTATGAGTGAGTATATACCATGTGTGTATTTCTGTTTCTAGGTTACATCAGTCAAGATGATCTTTCTAATTTCCACAAGTCACCTGCAAATTTCATGATTTTCTTGTTTAAATAGCTGAGTAGCATTCTGTTGTGTAAATAAACCACATTTTCTGTGTCCATCCCTCCATGGGGGACATCTAGGTTGTTTCCAGGTTTTGTCTATTACACATGGAGCTGCTACAAACATGGTTGTGCAGATGTCCTTGCTGTGTACTTGAGCATAGTTTGGACATAAGCCTAGGAGTGATATAGCTGGATCTTGAGGTAACACTATTCTTAACTGTCTGAGAAAGTGCCAGATTGATTTCCAAAGTGGTTGTACAAGTTTACATTCCTTTTCTCCACATCCTCTACAGCATGTGTTGTTGGAGTGAGACCTGGAGTCTCACTGCTCAGGATTGCGCCCTTCCCAAGAACTCTCTCAGACTACAGCTCGATGCAAATCAAGAGGTTTTAATGCTATTGTGATAGGGTCGCCTTTCCAAAAGCAGGAGACAACCCTGAACATGCAAAGCACAGGGTTTTTATACCTGAAAATCAGATCACTTTTGTTCTATAGTTTACAGCTGGTTGTAGATAGTTTACAGCTGGTTGTTTCTCAGAACAGTTCACCCCACCCTTCAAGCTCTCTGTACCTGGCTTCAATTCAAAGAATCATAGTTGTTTTTTCATTCCCAGGTGGTCCTTCATTCCCCCCCTTTCCTTTTTGCTTCAATTTTAACCCTAAAATTGTGGATCAACCTCAGGGAGAGGTTGATACTGTCTCTGGAGCATCAGGACCTCAACTGCATTTACATGTTCCCTGATGAAGGCAAGTACTGGTCAGAGAGTTTATTGTCCCTGATGAGTTTCCGTTTTAGTGGGTTGCTGGAGGCTTGGACTTTCCAGGTGTCTGCAGGTTGATGAAGAGCTGACTTGATGTGTGACCCGTGGATCCAAGATGTGATACCCTCCACTTTGATGGCAGTTGGTATAGTGGTGAGCAGGATGGAATAAGGACCCTTCCACCAAGGTTCCAGATTCTGGCTGCAGTGTTGTCGCACATACCAGATCACCAACCTGGAACTGATGGGGCACCTCCAAGGACCCAGGCGCATATGCACTGCCAACCTTGCTCCAAATTTCCTTTTCAATAAGCTGCAGTCCTTTCAGCCTGGACAAGTCAGAGTTACCACTAGTTATGTCAAGGGGGGCCCCAAGAAGAGTCAGGGGAGCGGAACCCCATAGAGTAGTTCAAAGGGAGTCAGGCCCAGTAAGGAGGGAGTATTTCTGACTCTAAAAAGGGCCAAGGGAAGGAGCACCACCCAGTCACCGCCAGTCTCCATGGTCAATTTGGTGAGAGTCTCTTTTAGAGTTCTATTCATTCTTTCTACCTGTCCTGAACTTTGGGGTCTATAAGCACAGTGTAATTTCCAATCAAGCTCAGAAATCTGGCCACCTCCTGACTTACCTGAGCTATGAAGGCTGGCTCATTGTCTGACCCAATTACCTTTGGAATACCGAACCGAGGAAAAATGTCTTCCAGAATCTTTTTGGCTATGACCAGAGCAGTTTCTTTCTTTGTGGGAAAAGCTTCCACCCATCCTTCTGACAGGGTTCACACTCCCGAGTCACTCTCTCAGATAAGGCAGTGAGGTTTAGTATTCGGTACTGGGATTGGCGGGCAATTTTAGCCAATTTCTTGGCCCCCAAGTGAGTCCAGTTATGCATCTGAGTTATTAATTTCTCAGCATCTTCTTGTGGCAGAATGACCTTATCTTTGGAGTCAGTCCATGCCCCCACACCGGTGTCAAATATCCCCTGTTTTTGCCTTATTAGCTTTCAGTCACTTTCTGAGTAGTTTAGTCATTCTTCTCTGGGCAGCTCAGCACTCAGTACCACTGGGACAGAGTTTCCTCTAGTGGCTGCTTTCGCCATTTTGATGGGTGTAAGGTGAAATGTCAGGGTTGTTTTGCATTTCCCTGATGGCTGAGAATGTTGAGCATTTCTTTAAGTGTTTCTCTACCATTTAACATTCCTTTATTGAGAATTCTCTGTTAGCTTTGTACCCCATTTTTTAATTGGACTGCTTGATTTGTTGGTCTTTAACTTGAGTTCTTTATACATTCTCTATATCCTCTGTCAGATATAGGGTTGGTGAAAATCCTTTCTCAATCTGTAGGCAGTCGTTTTGTTCTGGTGACAGTGTCCTTGGCTTTACCTTTCAGTTTCATGAGGTCCCATTATTGAGTCTTGATCTTTCAGCCTGTGCTGTTGGTGTTCTGTTCAGGAAGTGGGGACTCAGAGATGGCAGTGACCAGTGCATACCATTTCTGAAGGACCAAAGACCCGAAACTCCAAAACTAATGAGTGAATGGGCAGCTGGAGTCAGAGCATTGACTTTGAGGCTTCAGTGGCTAGAGGGGACAGCCCATGAATTCGGACAGATTGGATCCTGGCCCCCGTAATGTCCCTGGGGTCTGACAGTGGGGAACGATCGCCCCCTTGAACTTTTGGCTGCACCTTTGCTGGCTCTTGTGGCGGTGGCTCTGGCAAATGTGGTGAGTCCATAACACCGTGTACGGGGGCCTCGTTACTCCAATGGTCAAATAGGGGCCAGAAATCTGAGAGTAGAAAACTGTGGGAACTCTGAGCTTATAGCATACTCCTGCGAGTGATGTTGTGGGCCCTCTGTGCTTTCCACACATGTCTGCCAGGAAGTGCTTCTGTGTGAGAGTGCATACAGAGCCCCTGATCAGGGTCCCTATTAGCAAAGGCCAGATTCCATATCCCTCCCACTAACACCCCTGCTGTGGGCAGCATAGGAATCTCTGGGAAAGCATTCTTAACAACTGAAATCCCTGTTCCGTGGGTTTCCCAGTGGAATCCAGCCAAACAATTCCTGGTACCAAGATGGCACAGCCCAGACAGACCTGAGCATTTGGAACACAATACTGAGACATGCCTGCTTGGAACTGGGCCATTCAGGACACCTTCACACATGCACTGTGCCTGTCAGTGGCGCCTACACCACAACCTTCTCTTGTGTCCTCCCTTACACTTCACCCTTCCAGGCAGCTACACATCCACACACACTCCTGCACTTGACC
>NW_026585711.1:0-2083 GCF_907164565.1 Psammomys obesus | reverse complement strand
CCACAGACCTGTTGCTAACTTCTGTCCTGGGAGACTTCAGATGCCTTCTCGGTTCTGATCATGTGCAGGAGACCAGGCCTTAAGCCTGAGTCCTAGAGTTGCTATTGTCAGGCCTAGACACAATATACCTTGTTGCCAGACTCAAGAAACAGGCCTGAACCTTTTACCATCCCTTTAGCTAAAGGACAGTAAATGTTCATAACAGTCTCACCTATGTCTCCTGGTAAATAACTAGATACAGAGGCCTAAAACAACAAAACCTTTGAGGGTCTAAGAAGGAGTTTTAAGGTTGGTAAATGCAAGGTATAAATGTTTGAGGGTCTAAGAAAGTGTTTTAAGGTTGCTAAAGGCAAGTTCTAAAGGTTGCAAGGTCTGAGGTGATTTAAGACATCCTTAAGCATCCGGCAACTTCATACTACCTTTTGAGACAAAGGGACCCCCCCAGCCACAGTCATCACTGGCTACAGTTGACCCCTTTTGCTGACCTCCATTTGGGACTTATTCTTTCCCTTGGGTAAGATATTTTTTTCCCTCTGTGTACATGGTTCCCCCCCTCACGCTAGTCTATGAAAACCTTAGCGACAGGTAAAGTGTATGGCAGCTGTGCTCTTGGTCTCTGGCCAACGCTGACCAGTTGTTGGATCAGGTAGGACCATACTCTACTGAGTCAAACCTAGCCTTTGGAACGCCTCTGGCAGGTACTGAATCCTACCCTCCCAATGGGAATAGTCCATTCGTCCATTCCTCCAGGTTCTCCTCTGGGATGTCTTCTGCAGAATTTCAGATTTCTACACCTAGTGACCGCTTGAAGGGCCTCTAGGCTTACACACTTCTGTAACCAAACTTGGCCTCAATTTCTTTAGATGACAGATCCAAAGCAAAGCCTTTTTAATTACTGCCAGTGATTGGGCACATGGAGGTTCCCTCAGGTGAATGGAAGTTCCCATGTTCAAGTCTCTTTGATCCAAACCTTAAACTTCTGCTTGCTCTCTCTAAAGTTTCAAATGTACACCTAAAGAATATTCTCCATAACCCACTTAACTTTGTCTTCTGCCCACATATATGTTTCAGTATCCTGCCAGACACAGATGTTTCCTATGTCCACAACAGTGCCAAAGCAGCTACCACAAGTGCTCCAGTCTGACCTGGCAGACTTCCAACAAGCTGGACCTGCACCTTCCCTCCCAGCCATGGATGTTCTTACAGACCCTGGTTAGCATCAAAACAGCCTGTTCTTCCTGGGCTTGGCCAGCATTTCAGCCTTTTGACCTCCCTACAGCGCCCCCAGTGTCAGCAGGAAGTTCTACACCCGATATTCACTTATTAAAAGGCTGGAATGGTGTGCTTCAGGCCCAGGACAAGTAGCTGCAGGTTCTCCCAGCATTCCTCAGTCCCTACCTGCTGCCTTGCATGGCTGGCAAGTCTCTACTGGCAACCCTCTACCCTGAACTTTCCAGGGCAGGGCCTTCCCCTCCTCTTGATCATGTAATCTGGCCATTTTGTTGCTATTATTTTCTCTCTCTCTCTTAATGCCTTGCATGGCAACTAAGAGCTGCTTCCAGTAACCTAAATTTATATACTTTAACTTGTCTTACATGAGAAGCAGCCCAAATGCCTCATTTTTTAATTATAGAAAAAGGGAGGAATGTTAGTATTTAGGCAGCTTGCTTCTGGGTTGCCTAGCGACCTATGATGTCATCATGTGTCATTGGCTAGGTATCCACACCTGGCAGGCTTGGTTCTGTTGCTCCTTAAAGGAGCCAACCCTCCACTTTTGTCTCTCTTGGCCCTGCCCTCTCCTCTCTTGCTCTCTCCCCTTTCTCTGTCGGCGCCTCCACCCTTCCCCACCATGTCTCGCTCTCTCACTCTTTATCTCCACCTAATAAACCTCCTTCATACAGAATCTGCTGTGGGCATCATTATCATTTATTTGGTCCTAACACTGGGGGCACCATGCCGGAGCAGGGGCTTTGGCTTTTCTTTCCCGGCAGAAAACCGGTCTCCCCGGGACTGGAGACTGTAACCGGTCAAAGCTGTGTCGAGTGCCCGGCGGAAGGTGTTTTACTGGGGTGTGCGGGGTGTC
>NW_026585710.1:0-1286 GCF_907164565.1 Psammomys obesus | reverse complement strand
TCACACTGTAGAGAACAGAAAACCGTAAATAACCAAAGAACAGAAAAAAAGCATAGAGTTGGAAACAAAAACACTTATGTATCGCCTGATATACTACGTTGAGAGGAAAACAGAAAACTAATATCTGATGGTGTAGAACACAGAAACTCATTTCCAGCCAAAGAAACTGAAAGCAATGCACAGCGTTGTAAACTGAAATACATGTGTGTCACCTATTTAACTAGGTTTGGAAGAACAGAGAAAAGTGATATATCACACTGTAGAGCACAGAAACCCTTAAATAATGAAAAAACAAAAACAAAAATTATAGCATTGTACACTAAGACACATACGTGTCGCCTGATTAATTAGGGTGAGAGAAAAACAGAAAACTGAGGTATCATGTCGTAAACGCAGAAACCCGTTTGGAACAAAAGAAGAGAACCGTAAAACACAGTGTTGTAAACGAATATACATATGTGTCACCTGATAAACTACGTATAAGGAAAACAGAAAACTAATATAAGATGGTGTAGAACACAGAAACCATTTCCAAAGAAAGAACAGAAACAAAATGCATAGTGTTGTAAACTAAAACACATATGTGTCCCCTAATTAACTAAAACTAGAAGAAAACAGAAAAGTGATATCTCACACTGTACAGCACAAAAACCTGTATTCAACGAAAAAAGAGAAAAGGAAACCACAGCGTTCTAAAAGAAAACACATACGTGTCACCTAATTAACTACGTTGAGAGGAAAACAGAAAACTACTATCTGATGGTGTAGTACACAGAAACCCGTTTCCAGCGAAAGAACCGAGAACAAATGCACAGCGTTGTAAACTGAAACATATGGGTATCGCCTATTTAACTAGGTTTAGAAGAAAACAGAAAAGTGATATGTCATTTTGTAAGGACAGAAAAGCGTAAATAATGACAGAACAGAAAACAAAGAATAGTGTTGTAAACTAAAACACATAAGTGTCGCCTGATTAACTACGCTGAGAGGAAAACAGAAAACTAATATCTGATGGTATAGAACACAGAAACCCGTTTCCAGTGAAAGAACCGAAAAGAAATGCAAAGCGTTGTAAACTGAAACACATACGAATTGCCTGATTAAGTTTAGAAGAAAACAGAAAAGTGATATCTCACACTGTACAGCACAAAAACCTGTATTCAACGAAAGAAGAAAAAAGCAAACCACAGCGTTGTAAACTAAAACACATACGTGTCGCCTAATTAACTACGTTGAGAAGAAAACAGAAAACTACTATCTGATGGTGTAGAACACAGAAACCCGTT
>NW_026585709.1:0-1390 GCF_907164565.1 Psammomys obesus | reverse complement strand
ACCTCACTGCTGTGATGTCAGGTTCTGAGGTCAGTGATCTTGTTGACCTTACAGGCTCTCTGAACCCCTGGGCACACTTGCTGGCTCAGCCCTTCCCCCCTTGGCTCCTCCTGTTTGGTGGATCAAAAGATGTCTGTGCTGAACAAATGGGACTGGCTGTGGCAAACTCTTTTTATGCTTTTCTTTGAGGCACTTGTTTCCTTCACTCCTCCTGTCTCCAGGGGTGTAGCCTTATTAAAACTACAGTTGCTCAAGTACACAACAAGGACATTTGTTCAAACATGTTTGTAGCAGCTTTATTTGTATTAGCCAGAACCTGGAAACAACCCAGATGTCCATCAACGGAGGAATGGATACAGAAATTGTGGTATTTTTACTTGATGGAATACTACTCAGCAATCAAAAAGAAGGAAATCATGAAATTTGCAAGCAAATGGTGGGATCTAGAAAAGATCATTCTGAGTGAAATATCCCAGAAGGAGAAAGACAAACAGGGTATATACTCACTTATATAGACCTATAAGATATGACAAACATAATGAAATTTATACATCTAAAGAAGATAATCAAGAGAGCGGACATGGGGTAAGATGATCAATCCTTGTTTAGAAAGACAGATGGGATGTGCATTGAACATATGATAGGAGTCTACTGAGCACATCTGAAAGACTCTAACTAGCAGTGTTTGTAAAGCAGATACAAAGACTCATGACCAAACCTTCGGCAGAATACAGGGAATCATATGAAAGAAGGGGAGTTAGTATGATGGGGAAAGGATAGGAGCTCCACAAGGACCAAATATATCTGGCACAGGGTCTTTTCTGAGACTGACATTCAACCAAGGACCATGTATGGATATAACCTAGAACCTCTGCTCAGATGTAGCCTGTGGTAGCTCAGTAACCAATTGGTTTCCCATAGTGAGGGGAACAAGGACTTTTTTCTAACAGGAATTTAATGACTGGCTCTTTGACCTCTCCACCTCCCAAGGGAGGAGCAGTCCTGTTAGGCCACAGAGGAGGACTTTGCAGCCAGTCCTGGATAAAAGAGGATCGGATGAATGGGGAGGAGTTCCCCCCTATCAGTGGACTTGGAAAGGGGCACGGTGGAGATGAGGGAGGGAGGGTGGGATTGGGAGGGAATGATGGAGCGGGACATGGCTGGGATACAGAGTTAATAAAATGTAACTGATAAGAAAAAAATAAAATAAAATAAAAAAACTACACTTAAGTAGTTTTAACAGTTAAAACTCATGGTTTCCTGTGTTGACATATAGTGCGTGTGCAAAGATAGCTAACCAAGACTTTCCTGTCCCATGCCTCCTGATTCTTCACTGTTCCTGGTTCCACAGAAATCACCATGGGCTCCAAATCAGCAGCTCACTGGGTGG
>NW_026585708.1:0-1087 GCF_907164565.1 Psammomys obesus | reverse complement strand
TCCACGTTCAGCGTTTCTTCTGGGTTCCGGGCGCTGAACTCGGGTCATCAGGCTTGTGAAGCAAATGCTCCTTCACCCTCCTTCCCTGCCTCCCACTCTCTGCTCCTCAGGTTTAAAATGTCGGGGTTTAGCCAGGGTGTGGTGACACATACCTTTCTAGCCGTAAGTCACCAAACCCGATGGAAGGTTCTTTTTTCCTTAGAGTAGTACAAAGTCTTTTCTTTCTTTCTTTCTTTCCTTCCTTCCTTCCTTCTCTCTCTCTCTTTCTTTTTTTAATCTCATTTTATGTTTTGGTCTTTCCACACAGGGTTTCCCTGTGCAACCTTGGCTATGCTGGACTCTCCCCTTTGTAAAGCAGGCTGGTCTTGAACTCACAGTGACCTGCCTGACTCTGCATCTCTGAGAGCTAGAATCAAAAGCATGAGCCACCACACCTGGCTTCTATTCTATTCTATTCCTTATGTTTTGTTTCTTGGAGACAGTTTATCTCTGTATAACTGCCCTGGCCGTCCTGTAGCTTGCTTTGTAGACCAGGCTGACCTCAAACTCACACAGATCTGACTGCACCTGCCATCTGAGCGCTGGGATCAAAGGCCACCACGCCCCGCTGCAAGCTTGAGTTCTTAAATTTTCTCTTGGAGACTGGAGAAAAGAGATCACCCGTTGGTCAGGACTACTTACTTGGTGCTCTCATAGCGGTCCGGCTTTGGTGCCCAGCACATAAGTCTCCTGTTTCACAACTGCCTGTGACCATAGCTCCAGGGATTCCAGCACCCTCCCCGGCCTCTGCAGACACACACACGTGGTACTTAGACATATGTAAAAATGACTTTTTAAAAGTTAAAACTTGGGTCAGAAGAGATGCGTCAGGGGTTAAGAGCACTGTCTGCTCTTCCAGAGGTCCTGAGTTCAATTCCCAACAACCATAAGGTGACTGATAACCGTCTATGATGAGATCTGGTGCCCTCTTCTGGTGTGTGAGCACACATGCAGGCAGAGTAGTATATTATAAATTTTAAAAAAATTAAATTTTTATTTTGGGGCTGGGCCTGAGGCAGAGGCAGGCAGAGCTCTGTGAGGTCAAGGC
>NW_026585707.1:0-1005 GCF_907164565.1 Psammomys obesus | reverse complement strand
TTCAGCGTTTCTTCTGGGTTCCGGGCGCTGAACTCGGGTCAACAGGCTTGTGAAGCAAATGCTCCTTCAGTCTCCTTCCCTGCCTCCCACTCTCTGCTCCTCAGGTTTAAAATGTCGGGGTTTAGCCAGGGTGTGGTGACACATACCTTTCTACTGTAAGTCACCAAACGCGATGGGAAGTTTGTTGTTTCAACAAATGAAAATGGAGGAGTTAGGGGGCACCTTTAGGATGTAAAGTAAATAAGCTGAAATTTAAAAAAATCCCAATCTTTTGATTTTACCAAAAAGACTCAGGAGCCAGATGCTGGGGTTGAACTTTGTAACCTATATTTCTTCTAAAGTCTATAGTTTTGAGTTTTAGGTCCAGGTTAAGCTAAAGCCTCTTAGTACCTTTCCAGAGAACGGAGGAATGTGACCCTATCTGTGAGGACAGATATAAAAAAGCGAGTGAGCAATGACTTTCACTCAGTAAAAAGAATGACCAGAGCCTTGTCTTCGAGATAGTGTTTCTTAGCAACCAACCCAGATGGCCTCAATCCTTCTTCTGAGTAGACCTGACCTCCAGCCAAAAGCCCGCAGCCCCAATCTTCAAGGATGAGCTAACCACCCCCACCTTTAATTGCAGCTGCATCCACACTTGGCAGGACTCGCCAAGCTTGGGCACCTAAGACTAACCAATTATCTTACTTTATAGCTTCCTCATCCAATCCTGAATTGCCAAGACTGCAACCTCAAAAGTCCCCCGCTTTGCTTTATCCTTTAAAAACCCAAGGGCTTTGTCTCCCAGTGCGACTCCTTGCTGACCAGCAGGGGTGACCCCATTGCTCAATGGTCAAAATAAACCTCTTGCGATTTGCATCGGGACTCCCGAGTTCTCTTCATTCCTTCTCAAAATTAGGCTCATGCTGGGCCTAACAGGGTGAAAAGTTCCTAGCTTAGTGAAGCAGAGAAAGCTCCCAGCTGACCTTCCTACTCAGCTGACATCCCAGAAGCAAAAAGCCAAAG
>NW_026585706.1:0-2216 GCF_907164565.1 Psammomys obesus | reverse complement strand
CAAGCATGGGATTTCTTGCTGGTTGTTTACAGATAAATTGTAGAAACGAGGGGAAATCCCTGATTACATTGGTTGCTCACAGAGGAACATACTTGTGAGCCCCTGAGCTCATAACTTCCAAATTAGTGTGAAGAGATGAGAAGCAGACACTATCCCTGCACTCATCAGGGGAAATTACCGGTACCAAGTAGGTCCTGCTTGGTGATCCTGCCGATGCCAAAGAGTGCTGTGATCCAAGCCTTATACAAAGTTGCATTGTCACATATGAGCATGGAGGTGTTTTCTGGGACCACATCACATACAACCCCCAGGGGCCATCATCACAGCCTTCATATTATTCTGCAAGGTATAAAGTTGGTCCTGACCTCATCAAGTACATATTTCAGGGGAATTCTCATAACTATGTAAAAGGATTTTAGGACAGACATCAATAAAACAGTCTACCCAGGTTTGGGATTAATTTTCTGCTCATCATGGATAATATTCCTGAGGAGCCACTTCATACATTGTGAGAAAAATGAAAGGTTCAGGAGAGACTTCTTCTGTACGTTATAGAGACAACCAACTGCACACATTTTTCTCTCAACCCTGAGAGAAAACTCTCAACCCTCAACATTTTTCTCTCTAAGCTTCCAGCCTAGAAAATTGTGACTTAATGTCTGACCGATGTGGCCTGAAATAAGTGAATGGCCCAGCTGTCTGTCAGTCTGTCCATCTTTCTTGTCATTTCTCCTCAGCTCCCCTTCAGTCCAGAGCTGGAAATCCTCACTTTATTTTAAAAGATAGTAATCAACTCATTTGAAATAAAAAAAGATACTGATCATTTTTCATACAACGTATGCTATACCCTCTCCAGTGTCATCTGTGTAGCATATCAATAGATTGTGCTACTAGACGGGAGATACTAGACATTTTCTTCGGGAATAGGCTCCCTGGAGGTCACTGGCAAAAAGAACCCCAACATGGCTACCTAAGCCAAAAAGATGTATTCTGAGAGTCCCATGCTTCCTCAGTTGCAGGGTTTGGATTGATGAGCTTTTTTGCTGTTTCTCTATGATTCTTGGAAGAGCACAATTAACTATTCAAGGAAACACATTTCTGATAGATTACTAAAAGCTCTAGCAAATAAGAGTGGAAGGAAAATAAAATTTTAGGAGAGGTAATAAATCAGATTCAGCATCAGGAATTGCTTGTGGAAAAACCAAACATTGTAGATAATAAAGGGGCAAGAGGTTTAGGGCTTTCTAAAGAAAATATTTAATCAGGATCTGTCAGGATAAATGCTCTGGATATTCCCACTGCAGTAAAACTACTACAAAACCATTACCAAACACAGGTTTTTATGATGAGGCAGAAAGAAGATAGGCAAACATAGAAGGTCAGAAGGTTATATATTATACTATGAGTTTTAGCTCAAGCATCCTATCTCTAAAGGAAGATTGTAAATCCTTAGCAAGACAAACAGGAGGAATTCTCCTCAATGCTTATCTCTAGGGAGGGTTGTAAATCTTTAGCCGACTTGGCTCAGAGGGCAATGACAGCCCCTGGCCTTCTCCTCACTAATTAGCAGCAATAGAACTGCGTAGTTTAAAGTTTTGTATTTGCTTTGATTAAAAGCTTTTAGGCCAAGATTTTTTGTAGACACTGCTTTATATCAGGTTGCCCTTTCAGTTAAAATGTAAACTTTGTATTGTTGGAAAAAGTCTGAATGTTCCGGGAAGTATGTCAACTTTAAGGTGCTTCCTTATGTAATCACTATATAAGTGTTAGCTTGACTTCAGCTATTCCCAGCAGATTCAAACACTTGGTGTGCGCGTCTGCCTGTCAATCCGCCTACCTGTGTCTAACCTGATAGCCAAACCTCTGATTCCCCGTGGTTGTGGGACCCCGACTGGGCCGGTCCATGGCAAATGTATTCCTGAAATAAGTGAATTTCACTATGATTTTTGAGGATAATGGAAACTAAAAGTTTGATTTTCTTAAAAGAAAATCTTTTTGTTCCCCTTTGGTTGAATTGCAATAGAAATTAAAACTGCTTTGAGATTATTATTTATATTATGGAAAGAGGATTATCAGAAATATCAGAATTAGAAGTTACAGGTTTCATTATGCATTACTTCCGCATTTTGGTTCATATATATGCACATATACATTCATTCATATATACAGACATATACATATACATACACACATATACATATACATACACACATATA
>NW_026585705.1:0-3762 GCF_907164565.1 Psammomys obesus | reverse complement strand
TGTGTTTCAGTTTACAAAGCTGTGCATTGCCTTTCTGTTCTTTCGGTTGCAACGGGTTTCTTTGTTCTACACTCTCAGCTATTAGTTTTCTATTTTCTTCTCATCGTAGTCAATCAGGCGACACATGTGAGTTTTAGTTTTCAATATTATGCCTCGTTTTTTGTTCTTTCGTTTTTCAAAGATTTCTGTGCTGTACAGTGTGAGATATCACTTTTCTGTTTTCTTCTAAACCTAACTAATTAGGCGACACACGTGTTTCAGTTTACAATGCCGTGCATTTTTTCTCGTTTCTTTCGCTGGAAACGGGTTCCTCTGTTTTACACCATCAGATATTACTTTTCTGTTTTCCTCCTAACGTAATTAATCAGGCGACACATATGTGTTTCAGTTTACAACACTGTTCATTGTGGTTCTGTTTTTTCGCACGAAACGGATTTCTGTGTTCTACACCATCAGATATTAGTTTTCTGTTTTTCTTTTCAATGTAGTTAATCAGGCGACATGTATGTGTTTTAGTTTACAACGGTGTGCTTTGCTTTTCTCTTCTTTCATTAAATACAATTTCTGTGCTGTACAGTTTAAGATATAACTTTTTTTTCTAAACCTAGTTAAATAGGCGACACCCATATATTTCAGTTTACAACGCTGTGCATTTCTTTTCAGTTCTTTTGCTGTAAATGGATTTCTGTGTTCTACACTATCAGAGATTATTTTTCTGTTTTCCTCAACGTATTACTGAAGCGACACGTATGTGTTTTAATTTACAATGCTTTTCATTGCTTTTATATCTTTCGTTGAATAGATGTTACTGTGCACTACAGTGTGAGATATCACTTTACTGTTTTCTTCTAAACTTAATTAGGCGACACCTATGTGTTTCAGTTTACAACGCTGAGCATTGCGTTTCTCTTCTTTCGCTGGAAACGGTTTTCTGTGTTCTACACCATCAGATATTAGTTTTCTGTTTTCCTCTCAACATAGTCAATCAGACGACACATATGTGTTTTAGTTTACAACGTTATGCTTTGTTTTCTGTTCTTTTGTTATTTACAGATTTCTGTGCTGTATAGTGTGAGATATCACTTTTCTGTTTTCTCCTAAACCTAGTTAAATAGGCGACACACATGCGTTTTAGTTTACAACGCTGTGCATTTCTTCTCAGTTCTTTCACAGGAAATGGGTTTCTGTGTTCTACACCATCTGATGTTAGTTTTCTGTTTTCTTCTCAACGTAATTAATCAAGCTACACGTATGTGGTTTAGTTTTTAACGCTATGTTTCTTTTTCTTTTCTTTCGTTATTCACAGTTTTCTGTGCTGTCCAGTGTGAGATATCACTTTTCTGTTTTCTTCTAAACCTAGTTAATGAGGTGACACACATGTGTTTCAGTTAGTAACGCTGTGCATTTCTTCTCGGTTCATTCGAGGGAACGGGTTTCTCTGTTCTACACCATCAAATATTAGTTTTCTGTTTTCCTCCTAAAGTAGTTAATCAGGCGACACATATGTGTTTCAGTTTACAACACTGTTCATTGTGGTTTTGTTCTTTCATACGAAACGGATTTGTGTATTACACCATCAGATATTAGTTTTCTGTTTTCCTTTCAACGTAATTAATCAGGCAACACATATGTGTTTTAGTTTACAACGGTGCGCTTTGCTTTTCTCTTCTTTCGTTGAATACAATTTCTGTGCTGTACAGTTTAAGATATCACTTTTCTGTTTTCTTCTAAACCTAGTTAAATAGGCGACACGCATGTGTTTCAGGTTGCAATGTTGTGTATTTCTTTTTGGTTCTTTCTCTGGAAATGGGTTTTTGTGTTCTACACTATAATAGATTAGTTTTCTATTTTCCTCTTAACGTAATTATGAAGCGACACGTATGCGTTTTAGTTTAAAACGCTTTGCATTGTCTTTCTCTTCTTTCGTTGAATAGATGTTACTGTGCACTACAGTGTGAGATATCACTTTTCTGTTTTTTTCTAAACTTAATTAGGCGACACGCATGTGTTTCAGTTTAAAACACTGTGCATAGTGTTTCTGTTCTTTCACAGGATACGGATTTCTGCGTTCTACACCATCAGATATTAGTTTTCTGTTTTCCTCTCAACATAGTCAATCAGGCGACACATATGTGTTTTAGTTTACAACGTTATGCTTTGTTTTCTGTTCTTTTGTTTTTTACAGATTCCTGTGCTGTACAGTGTGAGATCTCACTTTTCTGTTTTCTTCTCAACATAGTTAATCAGGCGACACGTATGTGTTTTAGTTTCCAACGCTGTGCTTTGCTTTTCTCTTCTTTCATTGACTACAGGTCATTGTGCTGTGCAGTGTGAGATATCATTTTTCTGTTTTCTTCTAACTTAGTTAATTAGGCAACACGTATGTTTTTCTGTTTACTACGCTGTGCATTGCGGTTCTGTTCTTTCGCAGGAATTGGTCTGAGTTCTACACCATCTGATATTAGTTTTCTTTTTTCCTCTTAACGTAGTTAATCTGACGACTCATATGTGTTTTAGTTTAAAAAGCTATGCTTTGTTTTCTGTTCTTTCGTTTTTATGGGTGTCTGTGCTGTACAGTGTGAGATATCACTTTTCTTTTTTCTTCTAAACCTAGTTAAATAGGCGACATGCATGTGTTTCAGTTTACAACGCTGTGCATTTCTCTTCTGTTCTTTCGCTGGAAACGGGTTTCTGTTTTCTACACCATCAGATATTAGTTTTCTGTTTTCCTTTCAATGTAGTTAATCAGGTGACACACATGTGTTTTAGTTTACAACGCTATGCTTTGTTTTTTGTTCTTTCATTATTTACGCTTTTCTGTGCTTTACAATGTGAGATATCACTTTTCTGTTTTCTTCTAAACCTAGTTAAATAGGCGACTCCCATGTGTTTCAGTTTACAATGCTGTGCATTTCTTCTCGGTTCTTTTGCTGTAAACGGGTTTCTGTGTTCTACACCATGAGATAGTAGTTTTCTGTTTTCCTCTCAACGTAGTTAATTAGGCGACACGTATGTGTTTTCGTTTACAATGCTGTGGTTTCCTTTTCTCTTCTTTCGTTCAATACAGGTATTTGTGCTGTACAGTGTGAGATATCATTTTTCTGTTTTCTTCTAGATTTAGTTAATTAGGGGACACATATGTGATTTAGTTTACAACGCTATGCATTTTGTTTCTGTTCTTTCTTTGGAAATGGGTTTTTGTGTTCTACACCATCTTATAATTGTTTTCTGTTTTCCTTTCAACGTAGTTTTTCAGGCGAACCATATGTGTATTCGTTTACAACACTGTGTTTTACGGTTCTCTTCTTTTGTTCCAAACGGGTTTCTGTGTTTATGACATGATACCTCAGTTCTCTGTTTTCCTCTCAAACTAATTAACCAGGTGACATATATGTGTCTTAGTGTACAATGCTATAATTTGTGTTTTTGTTCTTTCATTATTCACGGGTTTCTGTGCTCTACGGTTTGATATATGACTTTTCTGTTTTCTTCTAAACCTAGTTAAATAGGTGACACACATGTATTTAAGTTTACAATGCTGTGCATTGCTTTTTGTTTCTTTGGCTGGAAACGAGTTTCTGTTGTTCTACACCATCAGATATTAGTTTTCTGTTTTCCTCTCAAAGTAGTAAATAAGGCGACACATAAGTGTTTTAGTTTCCAACTCTATGCTTTTTTTCTGTTCTTTGGTTATTTACGGTTTTCTGTTCTCTATAGTGTGAGGTATCACTTTTCTGTTTTCTTCTAAGCCTAGTTAAATAG
>NW_026585704.1:0-1783 GCF_907164565.1 Psammomys obesus | reverse complement strand
TGGGTAAATCCTCCAGGTGCAGAAAGAATTGTTCAGAAGTTAAAACAACCCAGCCCTGTGGGTGAGGAATTTGGATTCCACATGGGCCACACTTACCTTCAAACTCATCTGTCTTTCTTTTCTCTAAAATTAAATATCCATGGTCAAAATGTATGTAATGTTAATATGTTAAGTATAAATCTCATTACAGTATCATGGATGAAACGCAGGCACCAGGACATGTCAGTGATACTGCAGACAAACCTCACTGACAAGCCCTTAGTCAAGGACATAGTCAATCCTTATGCAAAGAGTAGAGTGATCTGGAGTGTGAGTAAATGGCAACTGACCTGCCTGTGACATCAATAAAAAAGGTGTTTATTGCCAAGGCCATAACCACTGCACCACAGCTCTGAAGACTGGAGCCATCTCTCTGCTTGCATACCCTTCATTTATTTGCTCACCTGGTAGTTAGCAGATTTACAGCAGAAGTTTAGATCTTGACATGTCTGGGGCATGAGCATATATTTTTCTGCAATGTCTCCCATTTTGAATGGACACACGTATCCTTCATCGTTACATGGATGTGCTCCGGAAATACATTGCTTCTCTGCTATCACAGTTCATAAATAGAGAATCTTCTTCAGAATTGTGCATATCAGGATACATTGATTCCCGATGTGTGACAGTTTCAATTTCAATCTCCATATGGGAGGTTTGGGAGAGACTTTGGATCATTTTGAAATAGATTAAACATGTTTTACTTTGGGGATAATGAATAAGACCTCAAGAAAGGCGACAGGCTGTTACATATTGAATTCAGTCTTTTTAAAAAGGATATGTTCATCTTTGTAGCATGCAGTGTATGAAGATGTTCCTTTTAAGTATGGTCCCTCCCATCCAAGGCCCAGCCCAGTCCTTCACTTTCACAACACCTTACTCTCAAATTCATTATTGCTCCTCCTCCTTTTCCCCCTCACCCCCCCCTCCCTTTTTCTTTTTCAACATCATCTCTGTCCTGGTCCTTCTCCTCCTTTCCCTCCTCTTTTTCCTCATTTTTCTCCTCCTCCTTGCCCTCAACACACAGAATCCCATTAGTTCCTCCTGTATACATGTGGATATAGGACATCAGTCTAGGGAACATGACCAACCTATTAAAGTCAACACTGTGGAAGAAAACTCCCTCCCTCCCACAGCAGCCTTCACCTACCAATGGCTCCTCCACTAGGTGTGGAAGCCCTGAGCCCTTTCCCTCTCTATGCTCCACTGTTGCTCGGATTGATCTTGTGCTCAGTTTCTATTGGTGAGCACAGCTATCATGAGTACATGAAGGCAGTGTCCCTGTCATGTCCAGAAAATATTATTATACAGTAATCTTCCAAGACCTCTATCTCTTATAATCTTTACACCCCTTCCTCAGTGATGTCCTGTGAGGCTTAACTAGAGATGTGGTATGTCCTGGTACCTCACGTGGAACTTGCTCCCTGTATTCAGTCTCATATCAACATTACCTCATGCCTTCTAGTGCAAGCCTGGAGCCACTGTTTGGCTTTGAGTCCTTTAGCTTTGCACATGTGCTGTGTTCCTTCCCCTCTACACGGCTTCTCCTCTCTGACTCATCATCTACACTTAGACATTCTTAAGTTGTTCTTACTTTTACATTTACTGTTTGTTTGCAGGCCAACATATTAATTCAGACCTTTCTGTTTACAGTTTGAAATTCACTCATTATATGATAATGAGCTTTGACAGGGTTGCTAAATGGAAGAATGTGGCATTTCATTCTTTCTTCAAACAAAAGTAA
>NW_026585703.1:0-1436 GCF_907164565.1 Psammomys obesus | reverse complement strand
AATAAACTTGCCACTGAAGAAATCCTCGGTTGTTGCGTCGTCCTTATTGGCAAAGGCCGCGCGCGACAGGACATGAGCATATATTTTTCTGCAATGTCTCCCATTTTGAATGGACACACTTATCCGTCATCGTTACATGGATGTGCTCTGGAAATACATTGCTTCTCTGCTATCACAGTTCATAAATAGAGAATCTTCTTCAGAATTGTGCATATCAGATATCAGAATACATTGATTTCTGATGGGTGACAGTTTCAATTTCAATCTCCATGTGGGAGGTTTGGGAGAGACTGGATCATTTTAAAATAGATTACATATGTTTTCCTTTGGGGATAATGAATAAGAGCTCAAGAAAGGTGACAGGCTGTCACATATTGGCTTAAGTCTTTTAAAATGGATATGTTCATCTTTGTAGCATGCAGTGTATGAAGATGTTCCTTTTACGTATGGTCGCTCCCATCCAAGTCCCAGCCCAATTCTTTACTTTCCCAACACTTTCCTCTCAAATTCATTATTGTTCCTCCTCCTTTTCCACCTCACACAACCCCCTTTTTTCTTTATCAACATCATCACAGTCCTGGTCCTTCTCCTCCTCCCCCTCCTCTTCTTCCTCATTTTTCTCTTCCTCCTCCCCCTCAACACACAGAATCCCATAATTTCCTCCTGTATACATGGGGATATAGGACATCGGCATAGGGAATAGGAACAACATATTACAGGCAACACTGTTGAAGAAAACTGAATCTATCCCGCAGTAGCCTTCAACTGCCAATGGCCCCTCCACTAGGTGTGGAAGCCCTGAGCCCTTTCCCTCTCTGTGCTCCACTATCTCCCAGAGTGCATGCCTTTTACTGGCAATAACAGCTATCAGGAGTACATGAAGGCAGTGTCCCTGTGATGTTCAGAAGATATTATTGTACAGCAATCTTCCAAGAACCTCTATCTCTTATAATCTTTACACCCCCTCCTCAGTGAGGTTCCTTGAGACTTAACAAGAGATGTGCTACGTTCTGGTACCCCACGAGGAACTTGCTCCCTGTATTCAGTCCCATATCAACACTTCCTCATGCCTTCTAGTGCAAGCCTGGAGTCACTGTCTGGCTTTAAGTCCTTTTGCTTGGAGCATGTGCTGTGTTCTTTTCCCTCTGCATTGGCTTGTTCTCTCTGACTCATCATCTACACTCAGACATTCTTAAGGTGTTTCTAATTCTATATTTACTTGTTTGCAAGCCCAAATACTAATTCAGACTTTTCTGTTTACAAACAGTTTGAAATTCACTCAGTATATGATAATAAACTATGACACGGTTACTAAATGGAAGACTATGACATTTCATTCTTTCTTCAAACAATATAAAAATATGCCAAACTGACAACCATTGTTCTCAAGTGTTAAAATAGGGATACAGGACATGAGCAAATAGAGGTTTATTTCA
>NW_026585702.1:0-1036 GCF_907164565.1 Psammomys obesus | reverse complement strand
TAAAATTCCAACAAAATTCTTTACAAAATTTGAAAGAACAATTCTAAGTTTTGTATGGAAAAACAAAAGACCCAGAATAGATAAAACAATCCTATACAATAAAATAACTTGTGGAGGTTTCTTCATCTCTAACCTCAACCTGTACTACAGAACAATAGTAATAGGAACTGCATGGTACTGGCATAGAAACAGAATGGTTGATCAAAGGAATCAAATAGAAGACCCACACATAAAGCACATACCTATATGTACTTGATTTTTCACAAAGAAGCCAAAAACATTCAATGGAAAAATAAAAGACATTTTCAATACACGGTGCTTGTCTAACTGGATGTCCTACATGTAGAAATATGCAAATAAATCCATATTTATCATCCTGCACAAAACTAAGATCCAAGTAGATTGAAGACCTCAATATAAAACCAGACACACTAAATGCGTTAGAAGAAAAAGTGAGGAAGAGCCTTGAACTCACTAGCACAGGAGAGAACTTCCTCAACAGAACACTAAGAGCAAAGGCTCTAAAATCAACAATCAATAAATAGGACCTCATAAACTGAAAAGCTTCTATAAAGCAAAGGACATTGTTTTCAGGACAAAATAACAGCCTACAGATTGGGAAAGGATCTTCACTAACCTTATATCTGACAGAGGGCTAATGTCCAGAGTATATAAAGAACTCAAGAAGTTATAAAGCAATTATTCAAGTAAACCAACTAAAAATGTGTTATATTATAGAGCTAAACAGAGAATTTTTTGTAGAGGAATATCTAATGGCAGAGAAACACTTAAAGAAGTCCTCAAAGTCTTTAGTCATCAGGGAAATACAAATCAAAACAACCCTGAGATTTTACCTTATACTCATCAGAATGTCTAAGATAAAAACTCAAGTGAAAACACGTGCTGGAGAGGATGCTTGGAAAGGGGACCCCTCCTCCATTGCTGGTGGGAATGTAAACATATACAACCAATTTCAAAATTACCCTGGTCCTTTCTCAGGTAACACTTCCTCAAGATACAGCTATACCACTCCTAG
>NW_026585701.1:0-6945 GCF_907164565.1 Psammomys obesus | reverse complement strand
CTCCATGACTGTATGGTGAATTTTTAGCAAAGTTTGTCAGAAGAAATGAAATAAATTTTAAATAAGACCTTCCAAAGCACACAAGAGCAGAAACATTCTTTAGTGATTTTATAAGATCCTGATGACAAAACCAGACCAAAAAAATGATATATTCTCAGGAAAATGTTTTTATTCAAGAATCTGTTTGCAGAGCCTTCTCTCTAATGCCACAATTATTATGGAATACAACATTCATTCTTTTAGATGAATTTTGTCTTAAAGCAGAGTGTCCTCAGCTAGGAAGTGGTGGAGCAAACCTTTACTCCCAGAACTCAGGCTTAGAGCAGGCAGATCTCTGTGAGTTAGAGGCCAGCCTGGTCTACAAAGTGAGTCCAGGAAATCCAAGGCTACAGAGAGAAACTGTCTCTTAAAACAAAACAAAGCAAAAAACCCAAACCAAAACAACAACATCAATAGAAAAGTAGAGTGTCCTTCATTTTCCACCCAGGAATATCCACATTCAAAAATCTGTCTTTTTTTTTGTTTGTTTGTTTCCTATTGTTTTCTTTACAAAATCTCGTGGATAACCTGGGTAAATAAACATGTCTGGTCTGTTTAATTCACTCATATCTTCAGCAGTTTTATTTTTGTCTTAAAAACAAATCCATTCCAAACAGTCAAGAATTCCTGTAAACAAAAGGATGAAAATTAAACATATTAGAGAATAGTTGCCTATGTGGATGAAAAAGTTTCGTGTTCAGGAGGAAAGCAGTGAACAGAGCTATAATGATTAACAAAGACTTTCTATTAAACTCATCCCTTGGTGCACACGGTACCACTAAATCCACCCAATAATTACATCACCAAAGAAAATACTGCACCAGAGTTAAATAGACCAGGAGGACTTCAAAGGCTGTTGGGGCAGACTAGAGACCCTCAGCTCTGCTGAGCCCAAAGGCAGGAGAACTTTTAAACACCGGGGCGAGTTAGGTGAAAAGTTTTCTATGGCATCATCGGGACATCGGTCAATGGGATATAGCCAGCACATTGGGTCGTTCTGAGCGTTCAAGTGTTCTTCTCTGCACTTAGACCATCTGTGCTTGCTATTCAGAGTCGCTGTTGTTGGAGACCCTGACCTGGGAATGCTTCCCCTGCCCTGTTTTCACTTTAAAGATCCTCCCTAGTTCCTTGAGAGTGCCATTCCTTGGCCAGAGGTCAAGGTAGTATTTACATACAGTTCCGAAGAGGCAAATAAGTAACAGATTTCCCAAAGTCCCCAGGGCATTTAGAGGCAGGAGAGGTGGCTCATGCTTTAAGAGTGCTCCCTGAAATTCCAAAACCACCTTAGGAGGCTCACAACTGCCTGTAACTCTAGTTAGAGGGACCTGACACCTTCTGCCCCCTAGTAGCACCCTAGGAGGCAGGGCTCTAGAGGTGGCTCAGCAGCTAAAAGCACTAGCCATCCAGATTCCATTCCCAGCACCTAAAACCACAGGCGCCTGTAGCTTCAGTTCCAGGTGCCTCTTTTTGTCCACTCGGGGACCAGAAATGCATGTGGTGCACAGACACACACTCAGGCAAAAACACTCATATACATATCGTAAAAATTAGCCTAGATAACCCTGGGAGGCCCTTGCCTTTCTGAAAGGAAGGGGAAAGAAGTGGATCTGGGATAGAGGGGAGGTAGGGAAGGGACTGGTAGGACGGGAGGGAGGGGAAATGGAAATGGGAGTTGGAATGTAACATTCATATGTTACAAAAAGAAAAAAAAAAGCCCCAATAGAATAAAAGAGCTTTTGATCCTTTAATTTATCCTTTGGTCTCTTAGTTGCTCTGGGGTATCCTATTTCCACACATTTGTGAGTTTTCCCAGGTTCCTCCTAATACATAAAACATATTTGTTTGTTTGTTTGTTTGTTGTGCTGGATGTTGAGCCAGAGTCTTGGATAAGTGAGTATTCTATCACTGAGCTAAACTTTCTCCCCTTCTCTCTTTATCGATTTAATCTGTGTCTGTGGAAGAATGGATGGTCTGGAAGCCCCAATTCTACAACGTTGATGGTATCATCCATAAAGAACAATCATTAAAACCAAGTCTTGAAAGCACTAAGTACCAAAAATTGATAAATACTATTACATAAAAACTATAATTTATTCAAAGACTTCATAAGAGTGATAAGCGAAACCACATAGTGTGGGGGTATATTTGCATGCAAATGAACAGTAAATTCCTAGTCTCCTACTTTATGAAAAGATGAACCAACAGGTAAAAATGAGTAAAAGCTTCTGTTCTGGGCATACTGATGAGGGTGGGGCTAGGGCAGGCTCTTACCACTGTGGGCATGAGCTGGCTGATGCCATGTTCACATGCGGTTATCAGCAGATAAATCACAGCTGATCTGGGTACAACTGGTCATGTCGGTTCCATGGGAGGAACTCATGGGAGTGCCACAGCTATAAAAATCCCACCTGGAGTTCACATGATCATATGAAAAGTGAACTAGAAAGAAATATGTTGATGAAGCCTGGACATGCTAGGTTTATCAATTTGCTGACCCAAGGTGTCTTCAGCCAGAACGTTCTAAGTCATCGTGTACCTAACGAGTTTTCTACAGACATTCTAGGGGAAAAAGGAAACTTCCAACTGGTCAGACATATTTCCTTGTAGACTGTCCTGGTCACAGTATTTTTACTGACTAAATGGTGCCTCAATGATGAATCCATGTAGTGCTCTTGGTAGCTGGTAACGAATCTTGCCCACAGCCTAGACTTCTGAATACCTGACTGTAACAGAAATCATGAAATTGAATCACAGTTTGATCCTACAGAAGAAAGCTAGCTTGGGGAAAGACAGTCAGGATAAAGGAAAAAGAACACATTCTTGAATTTGTAGGAAGCCCTGCTGCAGAAGGAGCTCAGGGCATTCTAATGTTTGCTCATCTGAAACAGGAAAGTTGTTGGTATTCATGGAAGAAAACGACCAGGAATCCCAAGAGCCTTTACTCTAAGCCCCATGGTCCCGCTGTTGGGCCATTTTGTGAGGTCGCCGGCCTTTAGGAGGGTGCAGCTGTCTGTAGTAATCTAAAGTGAGTGGGAAGATGGGAACCTGGACAAAGTGAGACTTAAAAGCTTTCTGAAAGTCGTGAAGGAATACTTGCATATCAGCTCATCTCTTCCAAGTTTGTATCACTCTTTGTGGACTCTGGTAACAGTCTGCCTCTGCAGGGGGTCTGATGGGGGCCAAAAGAAAAATTGAACCCTCTCTGTGTGTGATGACAAAACGGTGAGGTCGGTAAGTGCTGGGTATGTGAGAACCGAAATTTTCTTGTTTTCTAGTTAAATGGGTTCTAGCTGTGTGCACTGAAGGAAAAAACAAAACAGCAAAATCTACAACAGAAATAAACCAGGGAAGCTCCACAGGCTAAGGATGGAATGAAGCACTCCAGGACAACACAGGACACTCATGGAAAGGATAACACCCGGAGAACACTTCCAAGCAACAGCAGCACCTTCACAGGCGATGGAAGGTTAGTCTTGATTTTTGCAGTTGTATTGGTTAAAAACCAGAAGATACAATTTTCCCCTGGAGGACCAGATCTTACATTGCTTTATTTTTGAGCTATTTAGTGAAAAGAAAATGAATATGGTCAAATGCAATTGTCCCTTACCATGTGGATGACCTTCCTGGACCGGAGCATAGGAAACTGTGTCCAGCTCTCTGCGGCCAGCTGTCCTCACCCTCAACCTAACACCTGAGACTATTGTTTCCTCATCACTGCCAGCCTAGATCTGAATCTTGTTCCCGATAGCAAACAATAGTATACCAAGAGCTTCTACATATCTAAGGAAGATCTGTCCAGGCTTTCCTTTGAGGTTTTTGTTTTGTTTTCAGTGGAGTAACGTTGAATATGGAACCCAGGGCTTCTTGCATGCTAAGCCAGCCCTCTATGCTGAGCCCTCTCCAGCGGTCTTCTTAGCTGGAAATATTATGCCAAGATTCTAACCGGTATAGCTGGGGCTTGCAAGAGGTTGAAAACCGTTTGAAACCAAAGCACACCTTCTGGCTTTGATGTCCCAGTGCTTTTCCTGGGCCATGCTTGAAACTGTTTACTTATTTGTGTCTTTGTTTCCGAAGCAGATCTTCAAGAGAAGTGATGCCCAGCAGTGGCTGACATGAGGATTGCTGAGGACGACTGAAAAGTAAAAAGAAGGCCCACAGAGACTCCACCCTAGAACAGGACCTTTTGGCTTGAGGGGCTGGGGAGCCCAGGCACCAAGACTGTGAAATCTCCCGGTGCTGAAAACCACATTTATAGGCTAACGGATGGAGGAGTCGGGACTAATAACACACGAAGAATGCTAACCTCTGAAGACTTTTGGAAGGTTTGTTTGTTTGTTTGTTTGTTTTTTGTTTTTGTTGTTTTTTTAGAACTGAGAACTGAGTCTGAGACCTCTCCCTGTGCTGGGGAAAAGCTACTACATTGCTACATTCTAAGAAAGCCTATGTTCCACATGTGAATATCTAACTGTTGGCATAATTCATCCGTCTTTAAAAACCAGAGTTTCATCAATAGAGCAGGCTGGGACCATCAGGTTCTAAATGATGAGACAATAAGAACCATGAGATACATCATTTCTGTATAAACACAGGGACAGTGACTCCATCACCTGACATAGGCCATTAAAATTAAACCCTCGCCCCCCTCCGCCAGCTTCCCCTTTTATGTCTTTCCTACTCTAGATGGACATCCCTGTGTGTGCGCACTCCCATTCCACACGGCACATCCGTTAGCACCTTTTTCACCGTCTGTGATGCCCTCCTTACATTCCACCTCCAAAGCTGACCTTGAAACTCTTCCATCAGAAACTTTCTGAAAGGTGGAAACCATCTGCTTGCTGCTCTCCTCACACTGAGTTAACCCTTGCAATGTGACATGGTGTTTGGACTTCCATATAATTATGGTGAAAGATAGAAAGAAAGAAAGAAAGAAAGAAAGAAAGAAAGAAAGAAAGAAAGAAAGAAATGCCTTTCCAGAGACAGGTGTAGCAGATTAGAAGTCAGACCAGGGCTTTTTTTTTTTTTTCATCCCACCTTTTTCACTCCACACTCCTGAAAATATCTACCCCTGACTGAGTTTTTTGATTGATTGTTAAAGAAATGGAACTGTCAAAGCAAAACATAATTGTATCTTACATTTATTCCTTGTGGTGTTTAAGATAATGTCCCGGCATGAAATAGATGTTTATTAAGTATTAGTGTCCCTGTTGTCATGAGATCTAAACTTAATTTGCTTCCTTCCTTTCTCTCCGGTAGGATGTTATCTCACAGTTCCCCTACTCCCAGAGGGGAAATGTTTACCGGCTTCTCCCAGACAGGCTTTTCAGATAAAGTCAGGCTTAGATGCAGGCTCCCTTAGAGTTTTATTGCTGTGAGGAATACATGGCAATACGTTAGTCCGCTGTCATCATGGTGGGAAGCATGGCGGCCTGCGGGCAGACAGGGAGCTGGAGGAGTAGAGAGTTCTACCTCCTGGCTGGCAGGCACCAGAAGGAGACCGTCCCACTGGGCACAGTTTGAGCTTATGTAAGACCTCAAGGCCCATCTCTACAGTGACACACTTCCTCCAGCCAGGCCACACCCCCTAATCCTGACACTCCCCATGAGCCAAGCATTCACACACGTGAGGCCATTGGGGCCCTTCCTATGCTCGGTTTTGTTCAACTTAACATCACCCATCAGAACCACAGAGACAGCGTGCCCTCTCTTCACAGCCACCTAGAGTTTGGCTGTGGCGATGTAACCAGGTGCACGAGTTCCACTTACGGCAAAAACTAAGGACAGCGTTTCCAGAACTGGCCCCTACTACCACTGACAGATCACCGCGGCCCTCTTCCCCCTTACCCACACACAGGTCTATTCAAAGGCCACCTGAGATAATGGAAGAGAGTAGATGGAAGGCGCCTGGTCCTTTCAGGAAAGCAAAGAGCAGAGATGCCGCCTCCCACACGACACGCTCCGAGTGGGATGAAAAAGCGTCTGCTGGGGTTAAGTCACTGAGATGTTGTTGCCTAAACAGCATGGTCGGGTGTTGAGTTCAGTGGGAATGCCCCGCCCTGGTCCTGGGATAGTCATTCTGGTCCTACGGTTCTCACGTCCCACGAGCTGCTCCTAGGAGGCATGTAGACCTGTTCCTAGCCGCAGGTCTCCTTTCTCACCCTACCGTGCTCCTGCTCCTCTGCCTGTTTCTGTGAGTCTCCGACACAATCTCGGCTTTGCTCAGGTAGATTTAAAAAACCCATATACCACACAATTGATGGCAAATAGCCGTCGGTAAATCCTCCACTGATGGTTCTTTCTTTGATCCCCAGCACGTATCTACAACGAATGACATTGAACCGCAAGTGAATGCCTATTAAAGGGGTGCCTGCCCCACAAACCCTGCCTGGAGGCACCTGTTCTAAAAGTCCGTGCTTCAAAGTTTTGCAGATTGGTTGTGATAAAACAACGCGAAGGTATCCTTCAGAAGCAGGTTCTGCCATTCTCTTTTTTTTGTAGGCCTTTCTGGGTTTTTTTCCAGTCACACCCATCTTAATGAATTAAGGTAGCCCCGCCCAACAGACACGCAGCGCAAGTCACGCTTGCCAGAGGCGAAATTAACACGCTCCACCTAGATTAAACGCTGCATTCTAAAGAATCGGGTCTTCTAATCGTGACGAGCCCACCCGCAACCCGTGACTCCTCAGATCAGAAGGCAACGCAGCAGCCCGGCCACCATCTTGGTGGTGGCGCCGACCGGGACGGAGGCGTCCTTTTCAGTGCTCCGCTCCTCGGCGCTCTCCGGGGTCGGGGCAGGCTGTGGGAGGGCGGGCCCGCGGGTTCCAGCCCCGGCGCCCCACCCCCCGGGTCGGGCGCGGTGGGCGGTGGCGGGCGCGGGCTGTGCGCGGGACCCCGGGAGCAGCGGGGCCC
>NW_026585700.1:0-1060 GCF_907164565.1 Psammomys obesus | reverse complement strand
AGAGCTGGAGAGGACAGGAACTCCACAAGGAGAGCAACAGAACAAGATAATTTGAACACAGGGAACTTCCCAGAGACTCATATTCCAACCAAGGACTATTCATGGAGATAACCTAGAACCTCTGCACAGATGTAGCCCATGGCAGTTTAGTGTCTAAGTGGGTTACATAGTGATGGGAAGAGGGACTGCCTCTGACATAAACTGATTGACCTGCTCTTTGATCACCTCCCCCTGAGGGGAGGAGCAGCCTTACCAGGCCACAGAAGAAGACAATGCAGCCATTCCTGATGTGATTTGATAGACTAAGATCAGAAGGAAGGAGAGGAGGACCTCCCCTATCAGTGGACTTGTGGAGGAGCATGCATGCAGAAAGGGGAGGAAAGGTGGGATTGGGAGGGGAGGAGGGAGGGGCTTATGGGGGATACAAAATGAATAAAGTGTAATTAATAATAAAAAAAGAAAAAAAAGTATGTGTCTTGTATTCTAGGTAGGCACCATCTTGACTTCTTCATGTTCAGTGAGTTGTGTAGGTGCTGTCTTCACTGTAGGGCCACATCCTCAGTTTTTAGACTGCATCCAATACTATTGGCAATAGCCTAGGCTGTTTGGGTTTCCCATGGGACCCTTTGGCCAATACTTTGTTAGAAATAACCCATTCCCAGTGCTGGAAGCTTCATTTGGTGAGAAGATTTGTTCATTTTGGGCTTTGTATCTTCCTTAATTTGGTGATTTCAAATTACTGCACACATATCTATCTATCTATCTATCTATCTATCTATCTATCTATCTATCTCTATCATCTATACATCTTCTACTGTATTTGCTTCTCATATGACTCCTTAAATGACCTTTAGTTGTAGATGTTCCTCCTCACATTCTTTCTCTTTTCTTTCTCTACTCCCCTTCTCTATTTGAAGACTTTAATCACTAATATCACATCATAGGTGAACATACATTGCATTCGTCTTCCTGGATCTTGGTTACCCTGACCAAGATGATTTTTATTAACTCCCTACATTTATTGGTGAATGTCATGATTTTATTTTTAATGGCTGATTAG
>NW_026585699.1:0-4055 GCF_907164565.1 Psammomys obesus | reverse complement strand
CCTTGGTTTTTTTTTTTTTTTTTTTTTTTTTTTTTTTGGAAGGGAGACTTTTGATGACTGCTTCTATTTTCTTAGGGGATACTATTTAATTTATTTACTTGATTTGAATTATAGTTTTTCTCTCTGCCTTTTAGTTAGTTTGGCCAAGGGTTTGTCTATCTCACTTATTTTCTCAAAGAATCAGATCTTGGTCTTATTGATTCTTTCAATTGTTTTCTTTATTTCTAAGTCATTGATTTCAGCCCTGAGTTTGATTATTTCCAATTGTCTACTCTTCTTTTGTATGTCTGTTTCTTTTTTTCCGATGGCTTTTAGGTGTGCCATTAAGTTCCTTGTATGGGATGTCTCAAACTTCTTTCTGGAGGCACTTAGTGCTATGAACTTTCCTCTTAGCGCTGCTTTTATTGTGTTCCAAAAGTGGGTAATTTGTGACTTCATTTTCATTTAATTTTAGGAAGTTTGTAATTTATTTGTTCATTTCTTCCCTGAGCAAGCTGTCATTGAGTAGAGAGTTGTTAGTTTCCTTGTATATGTATGCTTTTTGTTATTTCTGTTGTTGTTGAGGTCTAGTTTTAGGCCATTGTGGTCACTACATATATGCCAAAACTATTTCAATAGCCCATACACTGTTTGTAGAGGAATTTTAATCCAGCAACATGGCTGCTCTGGCAAGGGAACATCCAAAGATATGTCTGTGTGTTCCTACTGGAATACAGACATTTACTACACACCTTTAAAGTTTATGGCTGGAATAGACAAATTTAATCTATTTGAAATTTATACACACCCTTAATTCCAAATGATGTCTAATGCATGGGCAGACAAAGGAATGTTTCAGAGAAAGATTTGACAGAATGAATCAGAGATAGGATATACCCAATTCTTAGGAAACAGACAGGTAAGAGAAGTTACTGAAGGGAAGTGCAGGGAGAGAGTAGAGTTCATTGAGTATAGTACAGAAGAAAAGTTCAGTACAGGAATACAGTAGAGACCATGCGGTCAGTAAAGTACAAATTGGCGCAGTTAGATTGAGTTCAGTATGGACTGTTTTGGTACAGTTCAGTTTGTGTAATTCAGAGGTAATTTTCCAAGCAGAATATTTCCATGAGAATCTGAGAGAAGCCAGTTTGAATAAGTCAACTTGGAGAGGAGTTTTGAACCAGAATAGCTGACTTGAACCAACCAACCATAGTTCAGAACTAGAAAGGGTGAGCTTATTCAGTAATAAGTCTTGGAGGCTGAGAACATTTAGTATGATCCTATTATGATATAAATTGGATCATATCTTTCCTTTGCTCAAAGTTCTCTAATATCTTCTAACACATTCAGAGCCAAAATCTTTTCAATAACTCATCAGCTCTTCTACAATATTTTTTATATATTTTTTTTTCTTCACAATTTATTCATTATATTCCTTTTCCTGGAATGATCTTTTCCCAAGTCACCTCCAAAGCTTACCTCCTTGGTTTTTCAAGGCTTTCCTCAGATGCCAGTTTTTAAAGAAGTTTTACCTGACACCCCTATCCGTCTCTAGTACTTGACTGTTATTTATTTCCCTCTAATAACATTTATCATTTTCCAATCTAATTTATTATTGCATACCTGTGTTGTTCATCATCTGTTTCAACACAAGAGAATATAAACACTGCTAGGGAAGAGGTGTCTATATTTCTAGCACATAAGAAGATACATAGCAGGAATTTGATAGATATTTATTATCTATCAAATGACAAAGGATGTCTTGAATGACAAAGGTGCCAGATTAAAAATGACTGACAAAGCAAAGCACTGAAAATGGACTGTAAGAGTATGTTGAATTGAGAAGCTACTACAGGCTAATGGCTAATCACTTGATATAAATTACCCAAGTTTTGCATTAATTGTACAGAAAGATAGAAATTATGTTAGCTCCAGTTGACTACAACTACAGAAAAATGTATATGAGCAGAGTATTCGGGATCAGGTAAGAAATGCTTCAGTATGTGCTTAGAGTAAGTTCTCACACATGAAGGCTCGAATAGCATAAGTAAGTTTTCCTAAGATTACACAGCTTATTAGTTAGAAGTGCTGGTAGCTAAATTCAGATTTTCCTGATTCCGAATATTTTTCTTATGCCAATAGGAACAACAGTTTGTCAGGTGCTCTAAGGCCTTGTCTTTTCCTCTCAAACCTAGAGTGGAAGAGTATCATGTCTCTGTGACTGTAGTTTATTGTAAAGTCCCAAGAAATCAAGGGGGATCCTTCTCTGATAACTAATAAGAAAAATGCTGGTGAGTTTATTTGTTCAGGACATACCCATACTGAAGGTAAATGGTACTTTAATAAATTCATACAATTCATCTTTGGAGGCAAATCCAAATATACAAAGTTGTACATGGACTTTTTAGGGCTGTACTTAAGAGAATGTGTCCCCTATTCAATACCCTACTTTTCAGAAGACTACCCTGAGGCCCAGGCTTGACAAAAGTGAATACCAAGTTACAGAAAGATTTGCCAGGAAAGTATCCACTTTTGAATCCCAGTGAAGTCTGCCACATACTTGCCATTGGCCTAAGGAATGCTTCATCACTGTAGCAACAGCATCAACAAAAGCAAAGAACACAGAAATAAAGCTCCAAGTAAAGGGAATTAGCAAATGAGCAGCACATAAGGTTGTCTTTCAGGCTGAACTGACTGTGATTGCCACTCCTCTCTTACTGGATTGAATATTTTCCATTATGGCCTTCTCCTTTAGTGCTCAGTCAGTTAGAAGAAAGGCTTTTCTAATGCAGTTTCAGAAATAAAAACATGTATCTTAGCCATTCTTTACCTTAATGATCACAAAGCAAAACAAGATATTTTCCGTTGTCAGCTGTGAAGGTTCATTTACTTCAACAATTGAATCATTACAGATGATAAGGATAATGCGAGGCATGGGAATTGGAAGATTCTATTTGTTATGATTTGTGTTTATTAAGGCAACCAATTATTGAAGAGATAATATTTATGACTGTATTACTCTGATAAATGGTTTATAATTATTATTATAATCTTTACCTTTTTACTCTAAAAGGCAAAGATATTTCTTTAAGCAACAATGTACTGCAGTGAGTAAATACTGTATCAAAACTGCAAATTACAGTCATGACTTGCATTAGAGTTGCATATGCCTATCTTAATAAAATGCTTGTGATCTTTGATGAAATGAATCAAGTATATTATGCAAGATGCATTTACAGCTTGCAAAACAAAATCATTTCTAGACCCTAGCTATGAAGTCAGGCAGCAGCAGTGGCTGAAATAACACAACCTTAGTGGTCAGAGTACCAGAAAAATTTTGTTATCTAAGCCTCCATCAGTTAGAGGTCTGTGATCAGCAAGGTGATAAGACAAGTCTCCATTCCAGTAACCAGAAGCCTCAAAGAACTGTTGCTCAATTTGCCTTGTCTATAGGTGGTTTTGAACCAATGTAATTGAGATTCAAAGGTCAGTGTGTGAGTAGTGAACAGAAAAGGGGGACAAAGCAATTGGAAACATGATGGCTTTTGGGCAGGGCACTGTTGTAAATAGTCCCTGGCTACTTCACATGCACATTGGTTTTCTACATACAGAGGAAATGCTAGGGCAGTGGCTGTGACATAGTTCACAATAATGCCAGTTATTCTGAAGACACAAAGGTCTCCTGTTAGACTTTGGGAAATTCTATTTCAGCATAGAGATGGCAAGTACCCTGGACTCCAGTGCTTTTATCTTGGAATATGAGATTTCCCAGACTCATAGGATACTATTATCTGTACTAGAGGGCCAGGCATATTGTTATCTGATGTAATCTATATTTTTGATTAATGTATGGTGCACATAATTTAATTTTACTTATGGCTTCAAACAATCTATACATAACTGGGAAAAGTTACTTTCTGTACTGTTACTTTATGAGAAAAACCAAGAAATGTTATCACCATTATTTACCCAATTTTGCAGGGAAGAAACGGATGGCTCTTAAAAAATTTAACTATATAAGCGAGTATGTACCAAGTTTGTCTTTCTCCTTCTGGGATACTTCACTCAGAATGATC
>NW_026585698.1:14632907-14667336 GCF_907164565.1 Psammomys obesus | reverse complement strand
AACCTCCCCTATCAGTGGACTTGGGGAGTGGCATGCATGCAGAAAGGGGAGGGAGGGTGGGATCAGGAGGGGAGGAGGGAGGGGCTTATGGGGGATATAAAATGAATAAAGTGTAATTAATAAAAAATTTTAAAGAAAAAGAAATTACGCTGGATCGAGTAGGAAAAGTTTTGTCTGTCTGTTTAAATGTATGTACAGCCATTACATGTTTCTGACTGATCTTAAATGGATAATATGCTCTATGTATCTTGGTTATAGTTTAACAGTTATAGGATATATTTAAAGGTAAAATTCAAGCTCTTGTTTAGAACATATATATATATATATATATATATATATATATATATATGCATATGTGTTTGTAAAATCTATAGAAGCACAGATATTTTTAAATAGCCCATGTGGCTTGCCATGCATGCGATATGACTCACCTTGAAATTGCCACGTGGTGAAGGTCAGAGCAAAGAAAAAATTACAGAACCTCTTAGTCTTAATGAATTTTGTTCATCATCCTATTTTCTTTTAGACTAAGAAGACATTTTAAATTGGTATTGATCTTAGAGATTGGATTGTTTGCACTAGTAAAATTTGGTTTTGACTTTTAAAGGACACTGTCATCAAAACAAAATGATGCCTAAAAATTGAGAAAGATTCTTCACCAACCCTATATCTGACAGAGGGCTAATATCTAGTATATATAAAGAACTCAAGAAGTTAAACAGCAACAAATCAAGTAATCCAATTAAAAACTTGGGTACAGAGCTAAACAGAGAATTCTCTGTAGAGGAATATCAAATGGCAGAGAAACACCTAAAGAGATGCTCAACATCCTTAGTCATCAGGAAAATGCAAATCAAAACGGCCCTGAGATTTCACCTTACACCCAACAGAATGGTTAAGATCAAAAGACAGTACATGCTAGAAAGGAAAAGGGGAACCCTCTTCCATTGGTGGTGGGAATGTAAACTTGTACAACCACTTTGGAAATCAATCTGGCGCTTTCCCAGACAACAAGGAATAGCGCTTCCTCAATATCCAGCTATACCACTGCTAGGCATATATCCAAAAGATGCTCAAATACAGAATAAGGACATTTGTTCAACCATGTTTGTAGCAGCTTTATTTGTAATAGCCAGAAGCTGGAAACAGCCCAGATGCCCCTCAACTGAGGAATGGATAGAGAAATTGTAGTACATCTACACAATGGAATATTACTCAACAATAAAAAACAAGAAAATCATGAAATTTGCAGGTAAATGGTGGGAACTGGAAAAGTTCATCCTGAGTGAGGTATCCCAGAAGCAGAAAGACACACAGGGTATATACTCACTCATAAGTGGAATAGTAGACATATAATATAGGATAAACATACTAAAATCTGTACACCTAAGGAAGCTAATCAGGAAGGAGGACTCTGGCTAAGATGCTCAATCCCCATTCAGAAAGGGAGAAAACAGGGAACAGGACAGGAGCCTACCACAGAGGGTCTCTGAAAGACTCTACCCTGCAGGTATCGAGGCAGATGCTGAGACTCATAGCCAAACTTTGGGCAGAGAACAGGGAATCTTATGAAAGAAGTGGGAGATAGTAGACCTGGAGAGGACAAGAGCTCTACAAGGACAGTGACAGATCCTAAAAGTCTGGGCACAGGGGTCTTTCCTGACACTAATACTCCAGCCAAGGACCACTCATGGAGATGGCCTGGAACCCCTGCACAGAGGTAGCCTATGGCAGTTCAGTATCTAAGTGGGCTCCATACTAATGGGAACAGAGACTGTCTCTGACATGAACTGATTGGCCTGCTCTTTGATCATCTCCCCCCAAGGGGGAAGCAGCCTTACCAGGCCACAGAAGAAGACAATGCAGCCACTCCTGATGAAACCTGATGAGATCAGAGAGAAGGGGAGGAGGACCTTCCTTTTCAGTGGACTGGGAGAAGAACATGGGTGGGGAAGAAGGAGGGTGGAGTTGAGAGGGGAGGAAAGAGGAGGTACAGAGGGAATACAAAGTGAATAAACTGTAATTGATTAAAAATAAAAATAAAAAAAATATGGTTATGCTTTGTGACTTCACTCCTGAAAAGGGTACTTTATTTTGACATTGCAAAAATAGATTTCTTCTTAAAATGTATTTAAGGCTATGAAACATTTTAAAGTTTATCAGACATTTTAAAATAATGACCTTGGGCAGTCTAACAAAGAACTTGGAACAGCTTCTTAACCCTTTGGGGGAGGACAAAAGACTTTGGTATTTATTTTATTAATTTTACCAAATGAAACCAAGCCATGCTGTTTGAGCCAATTAAGAAAACTGCAGTTTTTACAGTGTATCATGTCAGGATGCTAAAAACCTATGGAATGACTTAGTAAAGAAATGATGAGAAGGATTTTGATGGAAATTTTTATGCTGTCTGAAAAGCAAGAGAGAAAGCAAGAGACTGGGATAATAATAAAAGAGAAAGAGAAGAATCGCTTGTCTGGAGTAAAAATGTCTGGTTAAACCAGAAGAATGGAAGCTAGGAAAAGCCTAACCTGAAGGTATATAGAGTGTTGTGGAAGGTCAGAATATGTATGCAAAGCCAAAGGGCACCTGAACTTTATTTGCTTTGGTTTTTCATACCTGCAAATATGATTTGAGAAAGAATTGTAAAACATGTTGTTCTTCATGTAAAAGGCTGGTGATTCTTTTAGGCAAAATGTTTTCTTATGCTCTCTAAAGGGGGAAGAGGACTGCATGTCCATGTTAGCCCAGGGTTATATGGGGTTGCATTTGAATCACTGTTAACTGTTATTTGAAATATGTGCCTGACTGCCAGTTTCTGAGTGAATGGATTAATGTTGTTTCTTTCTGGCCAATAGATTTGGTATGGTCAGAACAGTTCAAGTACAGTTTAAAATTGTTCTGTTATGCAGTTGGTTCTAAAACTTATTTGATTACAATGTTAGAACTTGGTTACAGGAAACCGTAAATGTCCCACAGTGACATCTAATGGCTATGTTTTAAATTGCCAGCCACAACCTATAACAACACATGGCTAGCTGCCATGTTGGTTCAGGGATAAAGAAGGTGGACCCATAGTTTTGTCACCATCTTTGTTGAGGGCTAACAGCTGTGTTCCAGTCCCTGTTTAGTGCCAAGTAAAACTTTTGTCCTTTAACTTTTTTTGCTGTTCAGTTTTAATGCAATGTTGTAGGATCAACAATATTTGATAGCCCCTCTATGAACTGTATCTGATTGAAAGTTTTGCTTTGGTTTTAGTTCAGAAAGATATTTAAAGTTACGATGATGACTGCAGTTGGTTACAAGATTGAGCTTTAGCCAGTCTTTTCTTAATGTTTTTAAGGTTAGGCTTAGGATGGGTAACTACAAAATTTGCCTATGTAGATCTACTTAGAATAGATATGGCCCTAAAATACTCATCTAAATAATATGCCAGAATTAGGATTATAGCGTTCTGTTTTACAAGATTCAATTTAGAGCTGATGACAAAAAATAGACAAAGAGTAACTCAGATATGCTGGCCCTCAGGCTTGTCAGAGATTTGATGAATGTGGCATTTTAATGTGTGTAAGCTTATTATGACAGAGAATCCCAAAATCCTGGCAGTAGCTCCCCAAGGTCTCTGAGAAGATTTGGGCACAACAATAGATGACTTCGACTCTGGATTATGGTATGCTAACCACTGGCAAGACTGCTTCAACTGGCCCACTGTTAGGGCCCAACAAAAACTGTGGACAAAGCTGTGGACATCTGGAAAGTCATTGTTTCACAGTGCTGAAGGCAAGGTGATTCGATGCTCTCATGTTCTTTTCCACAGAAACAGTTCTCATCTTCTGTGCCTGATGGCCAGACTGCCTCTGCTCATGATGCCATGAGACCACAGGAGCCGGGGACAACTGCACAGGTGGTGGACTGGCTAGTCATCTCTGTCATTTTGATTGGTACATAGATTGGTACATTTATTAAGCTTATTATTTATCCTTCTCAGGTCCCTGATCACGTTGTTGGCTAAGCTAAACTAATGGTAGCTTCGCAGGTAAAGAGCAGACAATTAGATCCACTGTTAGTTCATGGGTCAATTCATTAGCTATGTAGAACTACAAGGTACTAGATCTCTTATTTAAAAAGGGAAAGAGGTTTCCCTTGCTCCCAGGCTTCATGTTAATTTCCTGTGATGATCCCAGAGTAGCAGGGGGGTGGGGGGAATCAGCATTTGAATGAACAAGGGTAAGATATATACATTTCAAAAGAACATTATACCAACACAAAATACATGTTACTTCTTACATAAAGATGGGTTCTAGAGATAGGCTACATTCATTATCTTTAGGACCTAGGAGAGTATCTGGTGTGGTCTCAGTCACACTGATAGTAGAGAAGTCATTTGGGCTACTTCCTGTGCTGGTTGTGGGAACTTGGCAGAGCCCCTGGCCATGCAGATAAAACAAAGGTCATCTAGACTATTAGCCATCTCCAGTCCTGCTTATGGGAGTTTGGTAAGGCCTGGCCCTACAGACAGCATAAATCACCAGGCTATTAACTACCTCTGTTCCCAGCCTTCCAGGTAGAAAAGCAGGTTCTACATCTCTCTCGTTGAAGAGAAAATCTTGTGTGTTTTCCTAGTGCTTATCTGTGAGCGCAAGGACATTTGTGCTCTCAACATATATATGCTATCTATGTGTGTAAGCATATATGTACATGTGTGTGTGTTATATACGTACACGTATGTTTTACATGTACATATGCTTTGAATGTATATTCAACCACATATATTCAATATATATATTCAACCACACACACATGCATACAGAATGACAGACAGATAGACAGATACAAGTCTAATAGACCGTTTTGAAAATGAATAGAGGACCTGAGGTCTCATAGGAGAGGATTCTCCTTTCCTCAGACCAAATCATGAACTGGGACAACCAATATCATCTTTTGATGCATGCATGTCCTTACATTAAACTTGAGCAATAGCTGTTTGCAAATGATACAAAAGGTTATAAAGTAAGCCACTGACCAATGTAGTGATATGTATTGTGAAGCCATTATGTCTGGCTTCAAGTGAAATGTACAGTAAAGCCTTTGTGTCTGGCCTTGAGTGAACTGTTTCAACAGTCTTTGCTGTTTGTGTTAATCAGTACAGGCTGGGAAATTGTTTTGAAACTGTCTGAACCTTGAAAAAGTGTCTTCCTGGAAAGTCTGCACTTGGTGCTATGTGAGAGCTTGCAGTTGTACAAACCTTTGTCCTAAGACACTCCTGACAAGCCTGAAGTTCTTACTTTTGATTATGGCTAGCCATGGTCAAAGGGACTGAGATTTGTGTGGGTTGCCTGCTCTCCCAGGCAGCAAGGGTATAATAATTTGGCAGTTGAAAATTTTCCCAACCCCAATTGACCTTGTGTAACGAGTGAATAAAAACTGAAGTGAGCTAGCTAGAGGTCAGTCTTGTCCAAGAAAGCTGAACCCCTCTTGTATTTCTGGAAAATGAAGGCTTGGCATCTTGGTGAGCTCCTCTCTCTACTATGACACCTACGACCAACATCACTCAATAGACCAAATTTGAGAAGTTTTTGATGCCTCCATTCAGACTTGGATTGGCTAGAGCCCAGCTGCATTATTTGGAGGATGATTTTCAACTTTTGAAAGATTCAAGATTCTCAAAAGTGTCATGTTTTTAATATCAGGGACTCATCTGATTCTTCACTGTCGCTCCTCCTCCCGAGGTGCACCTCATGGGTGAGGGCACGGGGTCAGGCCAAGGGGGCGAGCAGTGTACAGCCACCATATGGACACTGGGAATCGGGTGAAAGCAAACGGAGGGCTAGTGGCTGCAGACACATTTATTCAGGAAGAGACAGCTGGTTATATGGCTTTGGGCAACCAACCAGCTTCCTCCACACCATCTCCGTGCTAACCAATGTATGTTCGTCTCTGGACAGACTCTCCAAAGTCAGGTCCTGTACATTCTGCCTGGCTACTTCCATAGTGACGTCTGTGGAAGCTGCCCCAGGCTGTGGGCCCTAATGGCCTGTTGCCAGGAATACCCACACGTCACTGTATAATTCCCTTGGTCTAGAGGTCAGTGTCCAGCCTTATTGAGGCCTTGATTGAAACAAAATAGCTACCCATGTTATGATGCTATGAAAACAAAAGGCCCTACATTCAGGATGATAGTCTTCAGACATCAAACAAAGGAATGTGCTGGGGCTTCTTAAACAACAAAGAAAAGAAAATCAGAAAGCAGCCACACTGACTGAACAAGGTCCATAAATTTGATTACAACTTTTCTGTAAATCTTCTTTCCTTGTTTAGTAAGCCTTTCCAAAGACCCAGGAAGAAGGAAAACATAATTGCCACATGGCTTAGTATAGTGGGACTCTCAGACCCACCAGCAATATAAATAATGACAAAAGGGCTTTCTTTTTTAATTGATTTATTATTTATTACAATTTATTCACTTTGTATAACGGCTGTAGCACCCTCCCTTATCGCTTTCCAGCCACACCCTTACTCCCTCCCTCTTCTCCCCCTCTGCCCACCCCCTAGTCCACTGATAGGGGAGATCCTCCTCCCCTAATATCTGACCCTAGCTTATCAGGTCTCATCAGGACTGGCTGCATCCTATTTCTCTGTGGACCAGCAAGGCTGCCCCCCGATCATCAGGGGGAGGTGATCAAAGAGTCCATATGAGAGCCAGCCTCTGCTCCCCTTACTAGGATACCCATATGGAAACTGAGCTGAGTAAGTCTAGGTCCTCTCCATGCAGGCAAATGGATGGAACTTGAAAAGATCATCTTGAGTGAGGTAATCCAGAAGCAGAAGGACACATATGGTATATACTCACATGTAAGTGGATATTAGCCATCTAATATAGGATAAACATACTAAAATCTATAGTCCTAAAGAATCTAAACAACAAGGTGGACCCTAGGAAACATGCTTAATCATCATTCAGAAGGAAAGACAGTATAGACATCAGAAGTGGGAGAAGACAGGCAACAGGACAGAAGCCTACCACAGAGGGCTTCTGAAAGAATATACCCAGCAGAATATCAAAGCAGATGCTAAGACTCATAGCCAAACTTTGGGCAGAGTGGGAATCTTATGGAAGAAGGGGAGATAGAAAGATATGGGAGGGACAGAAACTCTACAAGGAGAGCAACAGAGACCAATCTGGGTCCAGTGGGGCCTGCAGAGACCAATGTGCCAACCATGGACACAGAGGCTTTCTATTTTAAAGCTTGGGCCTTTTAGCTAAGGCAGCCGCCCAGCCAGCTCTCTAGCTTAACCGAACTAATCTTGATACCTCATCCCGTCCTGTGGCAAGCTCTATTACCTCTCTGCTCTTGTTCATGTCCATCTGTTCCCTCTCATGTCTACCTCTGAAACTCCAGCCTTTGTTTTCTTTCCCGAGGGCCCTTTTCTCTCCAGGGGGTCCTGCCCTCCACCTCCTGCCCAAATATTGGCTGTCAGATCTTTATTACAACCAATAGACGAGAGAGGAAGTGTGGATATTTACAAAATATAAGACTGGTGATGGGACATAAAAATAACAATATGAATATCAGGCTAGCACTTAGCTCTCTGACAGCTTAGCAATCAACAATCGAATATACAGAGACACACCTTCTCACAATGTACCCCGACAGCATAGTCTCTGCCTGAATGCTCACGTGAGACCTTGCTAGATTACCCAACAGGCCTTTCTTCCTCCACATCCAGACCATCTTTAGAATCACACCTTGAGGTTTTAAAATAACTAATGAAATTGTAAGTTATCATGTATGGGCGATGAAGTAGCAAAACTCACATTTAAAAAGCCCTATTATACTTGTCTTGTGGTCCTTTTGAGCATGGGCTCTGGCCAATGTACTAGCATAAATAAAAGCTGTTCCCTGAAGGAGGCTTAGAATCCCATCTCTGTGATCAGAATCCCACACCACCAATGGTCTTAACCAATCACATAAATTTTGTTCAAATTGTAAGTCCCAGAGAAATACAGGGTCTTGGAAACCTTTTTTGCCATAAAGAATATCATATGTTTTATAAGGAGCCTTTTCTCAGTTCTTTCTCTGTTCTGCTCTGTCATCTCTTTGCCTCTTCCCTACTTGACTCCCTTATTCTTTTCCTAAGCTGCAGCTGAACCTGTCCAGTCTTGAATGTGCTGTCTTTTCCATCAGTGAATGTTCTGCTCATCACTTCTTATTTGTACCCCATTTCTGACTTTTATCACTCCCTCTTACACACTACCAAGAACATTGACTGCTGAAGGGCCAAGGTCCCAAAGCTTGCACACATAGGAGAGGTTTAAGGTCCATGTGTCATCCCTGAAGTCTCGCTTCATTTGCTGAGGATTAATCATTAATTTAGTGTCTACATAAAGATAGGACTCATCCTTGGAAGCAGACTGAACCGCCTGAAGCCATGGCTAGCACTCTAAGTCCTAGCTCTATGGCCCCGACTGAGGAGCCTCCTGTACTGTCACAGCGCATTCAAAATGCTGCTGACATCTCCGTCATTGTCATCTACTTCCTAGTCGTGCTAGCTGTGGGGCTGTGGGTACGTGGAAACCATAAGGGCTTTCGGGTGGGCTTGGGGTACAGTGTCATGGGGGGGGGGAAGAAGTGTGTCACCATAAACTGAGACAAGAGATTATTACTCATGTCATTGTCTTTCTGTGTAAATCACATTTTTTGATATGTGATAGTGCCAATTAGGCTCATTTTTAAGGCAACATAATTATTTGCATAGAAGGAGGACCAAGAACAGCAGGATTACTCTGTTTGGATCTCCAGCACCTAGCAAAGGGGGAAAAAACCGTATTATCTCATTTTATTTATTTCCCTCTACTGTCTGAATTTCTGACTTGGTGGGTTGGCCACTTACAACATTTTGTTCTTTTAGTTATTTTTAATATTGAATTCTGTGCTGCAGATTTTCACCCAACACATCACAGCAAATCTCACATCATTTCCACAACTGTCAGTAGACAGCTGCTTTTTAAAAATGCTCCTAGTCCTTGACCACCACTGAAAATCAGTCCGTGCAACAGTGTCCAGAGAGTGTGTCTCTCTCAGCAAGAGTGCTGAGAACTCACTTCTGCCAGCATTCTGTCCAGTGTGACTAGAGGGCTGTGATGCATCTGCTGCTCTTTCACCCTCTCTCCTCTTCCTTCCTCCTCAGGCAATCGTGAAAAGCAACAGAGGCACTGTTGGGGGCTTCTTCCTGGCTGGTCGAGATGTGACCTGGTGGCCGGTAAGTGGGCCAGAGGTTTCTGGAGATAAACTAATTCATTCATTTTTCATCTACTTATTTTTTCTCTCTCTCTCATCCTCTCTCTCTCTCTCTGCATAAGAAAAATTAACTATTAATGATATGCTGGTAGCTCCTTTCTGAAATCCTCTACTTTATGATTGTGGTTTATAATAAAGAAATTGGAGTGTCACCAACTGAGAGGTTCAGGTTTGCCTTTAGGAGTCCTCAGCTGAGCTTTACTCAGATTCTTTCCACAATAGTATCATCAAGAATTGTCTGCCTTGGCTTCTTACAAGCTCTACACAGTCCTCTTTTTGTCCCAGCCCTGAGCTAACTTTGCCCTTTGTCTGGATTAGTCCCACTCTCCTTTTCTTTTAAGGTCCAAGTAAGTCCCTGAGCATTATAGCTCTGCCAGGTATTCCTGGTTAACTCTTATGTTGTATGTAGTCCCTGAAAGCATGTGGTGCCTCTGTGGTGATGTTTATGACCATCCTCTTCAACCCAGGCTTTTGGGGGGAATTTTCCTCTGTTTTAATGTGTATCTATTTTGGCTAGATTCCCATTGCAAAAGGCTGCATCTTCCTCTCTGCCCCCGGAAAGTGTTAGAGTCAGATTTTGTGTGTAATGGGTCCTTAAAAAATGGCTTTATCAAAACCTGCTGACTGATTCACATAGTATGAAAGGGAATGGGGACTGGGAAACGACCAACTGCTTGCTGCAAGTGCAAAATAGATTTTGGTGTTTGATATGTAGTCAGACATTGTCTTCTCCAAATGCGTAAGTCTTAGCCAACACCAAAGTTGCAATGTGGCTAAATTTTATCCAGTAAGATGAATAGAAAAAGTAAACTGTGGAGGACCGAGAGTATGGAAGTAGATAAATCACTGCAAGGTCCCAAGCACCAATTTTGTTGAAAAAAAAAGTGTTTGGCCTCCTGGCATTTGAGGCTTAAGAGTGGCAGACAACAGCACAGAAAGAAAGGTGACCCAAAAGGATGTCCTAAGCTGGGAGGTTGGAGTCTGAGTTACTTAAGATTGGTTTAAGTCACAAAAAAAATTTTAAGGGACTGGCAGTATATTTGCAGAAACACCAAAGTACCCGCAAGGCAGTGTTCAATAAGCTTTTCTGGGAGGCAAGATTGTAAGCATATTAGGGTTTACAAGGCTGTATAATCTTCAATAACATAATCCTGCCATTTTAGCACAAGAGGTGCCATAGTCAATATTTTAAATCAGTGACCCTGGCTGTGTTTCAATAAAACTGTTTTTGGAAAAGAAATTACATTTATTTTCATTTTGCTCCAAATATTATCATTCTTGGGGTTTTAAAACAATTTAGGCATTCAAAATCCTTAAGTAGCATTTTTGAATCTGGTGTGTAGATGGGGGTTAGATTTTTTTCTGTATCAGGATACAATGCGTCCTCACCAATAGGTAGGTCACTGGAAAAAACTAAGCAGAGAAACTCTACAGTTAATTGATACCATAATTCAATGGACCTGAAAGCTCTACAGAACATTCCACCAAACAGCAGCCCATGGGACTTTCTCCAAAACAGATCACACATACAAAGATAAGCAAGTCTTACCACAACACTTAGGCAATTCAAGAGAAACATAGGGATTCCACAACCTGAAAAAAAATCTAAAAAGAAATGGATGAATTCGAGATCGATACACCCTACAAAACCTAAAACAAGAGGAAGCAAATCAGTTAAGTAGAAATAAGATTGCTGAGGTTAGATGTTAAATTGGTATGAAAAGAAATTCATATCCTATGAGAACAAGCAGTCTGTGGACTAATGAAGTTTTCAGGACTAGTCAAGCAAATATATATATATTTGAGTGGATTTTCTTAGTTTAAAAAAAAGATGTATTGCTTTATTTATTTTTTTAACTTGAGATGAGGTCTCTGAAACTAACCCTAGGCTGGCCTCAGCCTCAGTTCTCCTGCCTCCACAAGTCCAGTGCTGGAATCACAGGCTGGCACTGCCACAGTTGGCAGAGCCACTGGCCGGTTGTTTTGGTTTTTGTGAACTAGAGTTTGAGAGTACAGCAGAGGCTCTTACTTCAGCCTCCAACTGCTAAGTTTCCACACGTGTGCCAGCACACTCCCAGCACGCAAGGTAACTGTTTTACCATGTGTATATCTGGGGCATGGGTATGTGCGTGGATGCGTGTGTGGGGGTGTATGCATGTATGAAGTTTGTGCAAGTGTATGGGTATACCCTCATGTGGGAGCCTACAGTTGACATTTGGTGTTTTCCTGGGTCACTCTCCTCCTCTAAGGTCTTTCCATGAGGCTGGAGCTCACCAATTCTAGCTAGACCCAGCATGATCCAGAAAGCCCCAGTTTCTGTCCTTGAGTTCTGATATTGCAGGTGGCTAACACAACTGTCTGGATTTACTGGGTTCTGAGATGTTCTGGTTCTTAAGTAATGGCCCTTACCTTTGAATCAAAAGCACTTTAATCACTGAGCCTCATTTCCAATCCTCAAGGCATTTCTTAAAGGAAGCTATCAGAAGGTATTTTTCATTGAAATTCAGTGATACACCCTATGTAAACTTCTGGGTTCTTCTGACTCAGATATTTTATATTTTGTGCAATAAAACAAAAGAACTCCTCCAAAATCACACACACACACACACACACACACACACACAATTTCAAAACGTGAGCAACAGCTGGTGGAATCCTGTTCTAAGAAATGAGTAAAACATGACATCATCTCTGTTGTCAATAACTCTACTTTGGATTTTTTAACTTCAGCCACACTCCCTTCTCTTGTGTTTCAGATGGGAGCCTCTCTCTTTGCCAGTACCATTGGCAGTACCCACTTTGTGGGCTTGGCTGGGACAGGAGCAGCTTCAGGAATCGTTGTTGTAGCAACAGAATGGAATGTAAGTGCTGTTAAGGGCTTTTCTATGAAATCCACTTTCATTTTTCCATCAATAAAATGAACTCTCAATTTTCTCTTTCCTTCCTAGACCCTATATTTCTAGAAATCAACTATATGAAATGCAAAAGTAATGGCTCCCCTTTTTGAGCTCATAGTCTGATAGAAGAAAGAAATTAACTCAGTAGTGCAGAAAACACCAGGAGAAAATTGTCCATAGTGCACTGAGGGATCCTTTGGGAACACATCCCTCATAGATAATAGAGAGAACTTGGCACCTGCTACAGAAACTTGATCTTATCTTTTCCCACAATGTTTTCATATAGTGAAGAGGTGAGAGGAAGACACTAGTGTAGAAGAAAGTCAGATCATGGTCAAAGTTTAGGCAGACCATCCCATCCCTGGGTGGACTTAGGAATGACTGAGAATCATCATAAATGCTCCTCCCTTGCTTCATATTTCTTTTAATTTTACATTAGTAGCAGGAGAGCCTCCAGTATTCACTTGGCCTCCAGATATGCCCTTTGGCCAGATTTTGAGTCTGATAGTGCCATAAACCTTGTCTCTGGACTCATGTTCAGATGGGCCTCTTGGGTGTAACTCTCAGGCTGCAGAGAACTCAGCTGTCCTTCTTTAGCTTGTGATATGGTACTTGCCTAATCTCTATGAGGTGTGGTCTCCACCTCTAAAAGACAAGGAAAGTTGTTTAAAGTAGTTGCCTCATTTGGTTTTTGAAGGAAAACCTGTCAAGAACATGCAAGCACCATATGTTAATGAGTGGTTGTGTCTTTGCTAATGTTTTCTCTGGAGAGATATGATCAGCACCAAGAATCTTTAAACAGCATGAAATTTCCTTCTGATTTCTTTATCCATTCAAGAATATCATGCTTACCACCTGCCATCCAAGGGCAACACTTTGTGATAAAAAATTTTATGCTTTTCCAGAGGCCCAAGTATATGTCCCACTCAGCCATGTTGTCTGATCATCTTTCACCTCATGTCTTGGGTCACATCCTATGTCTCAGAAAGTGTTGGCTTCTCAGTCATAAGCACAGAGGAAAGGAAGTGACAGTTGTCTAAAGACCTTAACTGTTTCAGTGGGACAAGATTTAATAAAATGGGTGGGGGTTTTTTTCCAGTTTTTCTACTCAATAGTTTCTGTCTCACAAGCAATGCCTCTTTAACTTTACATTCTGTCCTTGATTTCTTACAGAGTGTGTTTATGGTGCTACTTCTTGGATGGATTTTTGTTCCCATCTACATCAAGGCAGGGGTGAGTATTCACAGACCTACAAATGAGCCTTGCAGAAGAAAACTCCTGTATGCTTTTCTTCACTAACATCTTTGTAGTAATACTCAACCTTCTCATGATCTACTGCTAAAACATGCAGGCAATAAAAATTCCAATCTTTCCCTGAAAGGAGTTGGTGCAGAATGTGGCCACAGATGAGTGAGACCTCTGTAAGGCCCTTTGTAATGACCACTGTGATTGTCTTTACCTGGTACAGAAACCTGAATCTAGGAACATCCATGTGCTTTAAGGGAAGCTCATCAGGAGGAATCAGAAATGACCTGCATTATTCTAAGGGGCATCACCTTTGTAGGAAAGAAAGAAAGAAAGAAAGAAAGAAAGAAAGAAAGAAAGAAAGAAAGAAAGAAAGAAAGAAAGAAAAGTCAGACCCAAGAGTGTTAGAGAAACATAGAAGTTTAACATCATGAGAGATCTTGCATTATTTGGAGGTCAGTTAAAAAAATAGAGAGCATATGCAGGAAGCGTGGTAGAAAATAGAGGTGGGTTTGCACGTGTAGGGATGAGGCTTAATTCTGAAAGACATGTACCCTCTTGCCCTCTGGGAACGGGACAACTTCCAGTAACTCAAAGTTCGTGACTATATTCAATGTTTTAGGAAGCTTTACTTAATCAGCTAAGAGGAGAATGAATTTGATTAAATGGATTCTGGGAGGCAATTTTTTTCTTTAAAATTACATTTATTGGGGTGTGTGCAATGTTTTATATGCATTTATAGGTTGGAGGACAATCTACATGAATTGATTCTTTACCACCATGAGGGTTCCTGACATCAGACTCAGGTCTTTAGACTTGGTGGCAAATGCCGTTACCCACTGAGCCATTTAGTTGGTCCACTGTGTTTCTGAGAAAAACGTCTCCCGAAGTTCAGGCTGGTCTCATACTTGCTTTGTTAACTTTGAACTGGCATGCCTATTTCCACCTGCCTCCCAAGTTCTGGGATCATATGCCCAACTTACACACCCTAAGTCTTGTCTCACTGTCCTATCTAGACCCACATATCCTCAAAAGTGCTGAGTCTCTGAGCTCTCTGAGACACCCAGGAGTTATCTGGGGGTGGTGTGGAAAGGACCACAGACTCTTGAACCAGCAGATGCAAAAGTACAGAGTGGAGGAAGGTCTCTGCTGGTTTATTTTCTCTCTGGAGTGGTCTTCAGGGCAAGCAGTCCCAGTTGCTCAAGCCCTGACACTGGAGGCTCTGGGGCTGGACCCACGGACAAGGCAAGACTGTTGATAGAGTTCTGCAAACTGTGGACAGCAGACCACATGTCCTCAGCTCCTTCTGTAGCTCATACCTCCAGCAGCCACTGCCTTCTGCCAGCACCTCCGCACTCTCTGGCCATGGAGACAGCTCATACACCTGCTGCTTCATCTTGGTCAGCACCTTGCGGCATTTCACCTGTGTTTTCTGCATCTTCTGGATATGCAAGAGGTTCTCTGAGATCTCATCCTCCTGGGCTTGAAGCTTCTGATAGATGAAAGTCACCTCCTCCCGCACCAGCTCCAGTTCCTCCCACAGGAACTTCTTGCTAAAGGAAGAGAGCCTAGACCCACATTCCTAGCCCATTCCCTAGGCCTCCATGGCCTCCCCGTCTGGGAGGCAATTTAACAAAGACATTACAAAATAAATCACAGTTTCATAGGAAGGAAATAAATTGAAAAGAGAGTTTTCCTGAGACAGGGATAATAGGATTAATGGCAAATGAGAGTTGTAGGTTGTGGTGAGAATTTTGGAATTCCGGTTTCTTTAAAAAAACAGAGAGATTATAAGAATGTGCTTTTGTTTTAATTCCATGTGTAGGGATATGGAGCTGCTTTGCAGCAGCTGACTATGATTTCCTCATGCTCTGCTGGGGGTGTGATTTTGCCAAATGCAGATAGTTTCTGTGATGGTGTGACATTTGGCTTTTCAGAGGGCATATAAATGCTAGGGCTCTGAGAGACCAGGGAGTTCTGTTTGTTAGGTGTTGGTCATGATTTGTTAAGTAGTCATTTGCAAAGAAGAAACAACAAGAAAAAGAAATTAAACATCTTGGTGGTGAAGAACAAATTTGCCCCCAAGGAACTCAATGCCCCTATTCATCAGGAAGCAGGAAGATAACATTGACCCCTTTTTATCCTATGACTTTATTCACGGATGTCTTTTCTTTCCTCTCTATCCTTTTTTTCCCTCTCTTCTATCTAGTATTATATTGTGAAACAGGGTGGATAAAGGGAGGAAAAAGGAAGAGCCTACAAAGTAGCAAAGACCAGCTACAGTGAGTGGCACTAGGAACAACTTAGAGATGTAAAACTTAATGGTCTGGAGGTCTGAACATCCATTAGTGGAGCTAGAAATTATAGAGAGTTGATAATGAGTTAACAGGAAAAGCAATGATTCACTTTGGAATCATTGGGTATTTTGTACATTTTGGAGTATGTTTCAGTTAATTTTGTGTATCTATCAAAAGGGTAGAAAGAATACTTTATAAAATAAATAAGTTTATTTAGCTCAGTCATAGAGGTCAAACCAGATGTTGCCTGAAACACTTTGACTGCTGTTGCATTAAAATATGGTGAGGAAATGGAAAATAAAATGATTGCTTGGTGAAGGAGTCAAGCATATACTGTGTACTTGTCTTATAAACACCAGTCCCTAAAGAACTCATTCAATCTGTGAAAGTAGCATAATCCATCTGTCATGGTAGAACTGTTACCTAACAGTCTTCCCACTAAGCGCTACTGTAGATTGCCCAATCCCAGCACATGATATGGGATGACAAATTTGAACCTCATGAAACCTTTGAGAGACAAATCATCCAAGTCATAGAATTCTGTCCCTGGTCTAATAATATAAGACACAACCTATGACAATGGTTCCAAAGTTCAAGGTCATTTTAGAAGCAGCTCAGAAGTCCAAATCTGAAGTATTATCTGATACTCAGGAAAAACTCTCAGTTGTGAGACTGTAGACTTAGAAACAAAAGGCAAATAAAAAATTTATGTTCTGTCAAGATAAAATTGTGATACAAGTATAAAATAAACATTTACATTTCTAGATGGAGAAACAGGCTTTCCTAAAGAGGATGACATTTCACATCGATAAAAAAAATCCTGTCGAAACATTAAATCTTTCTTTTCTAGATAGATTAATAGACTTTTGTGCATTTTATTCATTTCATTGTATATTTCTTTAATTTTTTATTTAAAATTTTCACACAATGTTATTCTTTTCTCTCTGCTAACTACTCCCACATTCTCTCTCTATTACTACACACCTTCATGTGTTTTCTTTCTCTAAAAAGAAAAAAAAGAAAGAAAAACTAAAACAAACCAAAACAACAAAATCCAAACAAACGAAAACCATGGAATCCATTTTGTGTTTTCCAGCTACATCTGAGTATGAAGCCTGCCCTGGAGTATGGTTGGAATACCCAGTGAGAGTCAATTGGAGAAAACTGGTTTTATCATTTTTCTTGATTAGGGGAGAGACTTTGGGCTCTCTTCTCTTTCTCTGTGCTGGGATGATGTCTGGATTGGACTGGTACAGGTCATATACACAGTGTCACAACCTCTGTGAGTCCATATGTCCCTTAGCCATGTTTGAGTGGAAAATGCTGTTTCTTTAGAGTGGTCCACCATTTACAGCTCTTACAATCTTTCTGTGTAGGTCTGCATAGGTCACTGTCTTAGCTGGTATTCTATTGCTGTGAAGAGACAGCATGACCAAGATAATTCTCATAAAAGAAAGCATTTAATCGAAGCCTTGCTTACAGTTTCAGAGGTTTAATCTGTTATCATCATGGCGGGGAACATGAGAGCAGAGAACATGGCAGCAGACAAATGTGGTGCTAGAGAAGTAGGTAAGAATTACATCCTGGAGCTGGAGAGATGGCTCAGAGATTAAGCACTGGCTGCTCTTCGAGAGGTCCTGAGTTAAATTCCCAGAAATCACACGGTGGCTCATAACCATCCATAATGAGATCGGTGCCCCCTCTTCTGGTGTGCAGGCAGAACATTGTGTATGTAATAGATAAATAAAATAAATCTAAAAATAAAATAGCTACATCCTGACCTGTAGGCTGAAAGAGATTCTGGGCTTGGCATGAGCTTTTGAAACTTTAAAGATCACCTGCAGTGGCATTTATTCCAACAAGGCCACACCTTCTAGTCCATTTAATCCATTCAGGAAATGCCACTCCCTGGTGACTAACCACTCAAATATAAGAGCCTATGGGGGGGCCAATTTTTTTTTTTATGAAAACCACCACAGTCTCTGAGCTTTGAGGGAAAGAATGTGATAAAGTCCTCCCATTTAGTATTCAGTGCTCCAAAAGCTCTTATTCTCTGAACATGGATCAATTGTGAATCTCTGTGCCAATTACCATCTACTGCAAAAAGAAGCTTCTGTGATGAGGGCTGAGTGGTACACTAATCTATGGATATAGCATATGTTGTTAGAAGACTTTTGCTTTACTCAATCAGCAGACTAATAGTGGAAGGATTTCCCCTATGGTCCATGACCTATCTTGTTTCAGATTCTTGGCATCATTACAAGTATCATATATGGGTCCCATGCCTTGGAGAAGATTTTAAATCTAATCCAACAGTGGTTAGTTACTCCCACATTTGTGTCATTATTTCATCAATGGGCATATCTTGCAGAAAGGTTGGTATTGTAGCTCACAGGGTTTGTAAGTGGGTGAGATTGGTGATTAATTTTTTTCTCCACTATTTTTTGTTTTATAAGCACAATAATACTACTACTCAGTTTGGGTGACACTTCTAGTTGAGCACTAATTTTATTTCTTTCTATTCAATAACATAAGTATGTGGTAACTTCTAAAATATGATCTTACCATTAGGTTGTGGAAGGTAACTAGTAGCATTGCCAATAGCCTGTAATGTTTGCAGTGGGGTTTGGGACCCCACTAATAACTTAAAAGATACAACCTATTTCTGTTGCTGGGGGTTTTATTTGGTGTCAGAGCTCGCTGGCAGAGTCGAATAGTTTTTTGAGTGAGGAGTAGGATTGAAAGAAAATAAAAAAAAAACACTACACATGAGATCTGTTCAAGAGGGCTTCCAGTAGAAACTAGGAACTGGTTTATTCCACAGTCCCTTTTTATAGTCAGAGCAAAGCACTTTGATACAATGAAGTTCATTGAGAAGTCAAACTTGTTTACCTCGACCACCTGTCTGTGTGTTCCTCTCACAAACAAAAGGAAGTGAACTTGGAAAAAACATCCTACCTACTGTCACAAACAAAAGGAAGTGAACTTGGCAACACATTCTGTCTATTCCTGTCTCCAGGTAAAGGCCAGGGTGAAAATATGTTTTTTGCTGAGAGCTCAATAACAAAGCATCCTGACAAACAAGTGGCTCTCCACTGGTCTCTCTTTTTATATTTTTAAAATTGACTATAACTTAAGAGCTATGGAGCAGAAGATTGTGCCTGTCTTAGGTTGTCTCTCTTGAAAGATATATTCTTACCCATCATTAGTACATGAATTCCATCATTCATGCCCTGTTTTAAGTTGAATGTTCTTCAGAGAGATCTTACCTGTCTTTGACTACAAACCTTCACTAGGGTAGACACTGGAGTTTAGTCTTATGCAGATCAGCTTTAACATTCTAAAAGGCCTTGAATTTAATTATCACTGGTAGGAGACATGCTCCTAATAAGAGTAATAAACCAAGTCCTATCACATTCTATAAAAGTGGCTTAAAATATGAGCCCTTATCAGGCTACCAAGCCTGAGAAACATTCACAGGAACCAAAATTAAAGGCTGTCAGACAATCAGAACCTGTAGTTTATATTGATGGCAAGAAACATTGAAATTTGAATCTTGTGTAAAATTGTTAACATTTCCAAACAACAAAGCATTACACATTCAAAATAGACAGACAAAACACTGTGCTTTTTGTTGAATTCAATTTTTATGACCATAGAGGCTTTGTAGCAGAATTAACCATTAGCTTTCTTAACAGATAAATTAGAAGCTGCCTTTTTTTTTTCTTTTTCTACCTTGAGTGATTTTAGGTGTTGCTTGACATTGTTCCATAATAAGTGATCTCCTGTCAAACATTCTCTTGCTAATTGCTTCCAGTCCCCTGGGCAGAGGGCTTCAGTAGACAAGGACTCTAACAGAGCTTGAGTAAAAGGTTCTGTAGTACCATACTGAGAGCATGCAGTTTTCAATTCTTTTAATTTTTAAAGGGTATAGGAGCATGGACTCTCACCATATTACCCTGTCCATTAGGTTGCTCTATAATTGGAAAACCATAAAACTCAGTTATATCTTCTTCTTTCTACTTAGTTTGTTCTTCCTCTAACTCTGCAACCTCATCAGGATCTAAGTCACCCTCTAAGCCTTCTTCTAACAAGAAATTATTATCATAAGGAAGGATATATAACTCTTCTGGAGAAGCTGATGGTTTAACCTCATTTTGTCCCGAAATCTTTCATCTTTTTTTTTCTCTTTCTCTCTAACCCCAAAAATTTTACTTTCTCAGTCCTGTGCTGCATATACAGACTATTTCTAACTAAATGCCATACAAAAAACACAAGTCTACTGCCTTGTCCCATTTTTAATCTCAAATTTTAGTCACCATACCCTTCTCTCTTTACTTTATGATCCGAGCTCGCCAACACCCCCAGTGTCCTCCACTGCTTCCCTGTATCTCAAGGTCCCTGTTCAGACACCAAGCTGCCAGAGCCCACCCAAACTGCCAGAGCCTGCTGGCAGAGTCAAACAGTTCTTGAATGGGGAGTGAGGACTGAAAGAAAAAGAGAAAAACAACCAAGACACCACACATGGGATCTGTTCAAGAGGGCTTCCAGTAGAAACTAGGCACCAGTTTATTCCATAGTCCCTTTTTATAGTCAGAGCAAAGCTCTTCAATACAATGAAGTTCATCAAAAAGTCGAACTTGTTTGCCTTGACCACCTGTCTGTATGATCCTCACACAAACAAAAGAAAGTGAATTTGGCAAAACATCCTGTCTATTCCTGTCTCCAGGTGAAGGCCAGGGTGAAAACATGGTTTTTGCTAAGAGCTCTATAACAAAGCATCCCGACAAACAAGCAGCTCTCCACAATTTGGTAGGATATGATGTCTAGTTAGGACTTTGGTAGACAAGAAAAACAGTTCTAAGAGGAAAGTTTATAAGTTTAAAGCTTCTCTAATGTGAGTTGGGTGAGGTACTGATCTAAGGGTATAGCAATATGTCATTAGGAGTCATTTTATTGCTATATCCTTTAGCAGAATAATAGTATTGGGGTTTCCCCTAGGCCTGTTTCCTATCTAGTCAGATTATTGACCCCTTTAGCACTATAGTGCTATGGACTCCAATTCATGGAGTGAGCCTTAAATTTGACCACAATGTGGTTGGTTACTCCCATAACCTTTGTGTCACTATTATACCAGTATATATTGCAAGTGGGTCACTGTTGTAAATAATAGGATTTGTAGCTAGGTAATTTTGGTGATTATCTTTCTTCTCCAGCAACATGCAGAGTACCTGCCATACCATGGTTATTAGTCAGTAGGGGTGAGCTTCTGGTTAAGCACCAACTTGACTTTTCTATGTTCAATGACATAAATAAATGTTGTCTTCAGAAATAAGGCATACAACCGGGTTTTAGAAAATAACCAATGGCCTTGGCAATAGCTTATGGTATTAGGGGGCTTATATGGGACCCCCTTGTCAATGACTCAACAAGATATAATTCATTCCTGGCACTGGAGGTTTTGCTTGGTGGCATATCTAGTTGGGGCATTGTCCTCCTTATTATTTGGTACTCTATTTAGATTACATTCATATATGTACATATTTTGTGAAATTTCTACAGTACTAGGTTTACACATATTGTTCATGGCCTTTAGTGTTAGTTTTTCCTCCCCATGTTCCATCCTTTCCCTTCTTTACCATTTCCCTCCCTAGTTAATCCTATTCTAGTTTCCCCCTTTTCTCTTCATAACAATACATTCTATTTCCCCTTCCTTAAAAAATACTCCCTCCCCAAATTCTTTACCAGGTACGTAACCCCTGTAATTATTTGGATTGTAGCACGTGTTTCAAAAGCTTGAAAAGCTACCATCATTATTTTAAAAAAAAATCGTGTTTTGGGGTCTGAATTACCTCAATCGGAATGATTTTTTTTCTAGCTGCATTCATTTATCTGCAAATTTCATTTTTCTTAAAAGCTCAATAATTTTCCATTGTGTAAATATAACACATTGTCGTTATCCATTCATCATTTGATGGATATCTAAGGTGTTTCCAATTTCTGGCTATTATGAACAGAGCATCAGTAAACTTGATAAGCAAGAATCTCTGAGTAAGGTTGTAGAATCTTTGGAGTATATGCTCAAGAGTGATATAGCCGGACCTTGAGATAGACCTATTCCAAGCTTCCTTGGGAACCATCACACCAATTTCCATAGTGTCTGTATAAGTTCGAACTCTCACCAGCCATGAATATGTGTCCCCCTTACCCCACATTCTCACCAGCATGAGCTGTCACTTGTTTTGTTGTCGTCGGGTTTAAACAGTCACAGATCAGTGCAGTGGGTGGTATATGTGAAGGTCAAGCAAGAAAGGGAAGGGGATGAAAACATGCAGAGAACCACAACCAATCATTGGGTGGAGCACAAGGGGTCTCGTGGAAGGATAGAAGCACCCAGAGAAGATAGAAGCTCTACAAGAAGACCAATGCAGCCAACTAACCAGGGCCCAGGTGGGGAGAGCTATGGAGACTGAAGCACCAACCAAGAACCATGCATGGACTGGACCTAGGCCCCTTACACAGATATAGCCAGTGGGCAGCTCATTCTTCATATAGGTTCCCTAGTAAGGTGAATGGGGGATGACTCTGACATGGACTCTGTTGCCTGCTTTACAATCACTTTCCCCTGGTGGGGCTACCTTACCTGGCCACAGGAGAAGAAGATGGGCTTTATATGCTGGGGTGGGTGAGTGCAGGGGGCTCACTTTTTCCAAGGAGTAGGGGAGGGAGAGTAGGGGAAACAGAGAGGGAGGGTGGGACCAGGAAAAGAGGAGGGAGAGGGCTATGATTGGGGTGTAAAATGAATAAATAAATGTTTTAATATAAAAGAAAAGAAAGAGGAGGGAAAGGGCTCCATGAAGGGCAGCAGAGGTAGAACTAGAGGTACCCTGGGTCCAGCAATAGATGTCAGTGAATCCCAAGAAGATGGAGATGGTCTGGACAGAGGAGATTAGTTGGAAGGATTAGGAATATCCTGGAGAGACTAGAGTGGAAGAGAGAAAGGAAGCCTATCTGGGTCTGGGTCTCTTGCCAAGTGTGGTGGCTATGGATTTCATGGAACAAAACAGGGGAGTCACAAAGAAATTGAGATGGTCTGGGAGGATGGTAGAGGAGAGCAGGGCAACCGAGAACTACAAGAGCAGCAGGTTCATTCTGTGTGGGCGGAGGATCCCAAGGTATGGAGATGAGGAGGGCAGCAGTGGCTGCTCTGGGAGTACCCTAGAGAGACCAGAATGGCAGAGAAAAGGGAGAGCAGATGTAGGCTGCCTGAGTCTGAATAAGTGTGGTGGCTGCAGAAGAGAGGGTTGGAAGACAGTAGGTCTGTGGTTGGTGGTGAGCCACAAAGGAATGCAAACATTAGCATTCTGGGCTTGGTGGTGCATTCTACAGCTTTTCTGGGCTTGGTTTTTATGTATCTCTTAGGACTTAGGGTCTAAGTGCCTACAGCTTAGGCACATAGTGTCAATTCCTTTTTTTTTTTTTTTCTGTTTTAGGATGCTGGCTAGAGTTTAGCTCCCACAGTTCCAATACACACTGTTCTAGTGCTGACGCTGTGGCACCTTCAACCTGGTGGCAAGCCTGTGTCTATACTCTCAGCCTCTCATTTGAAATTATGGTGTCAATTTTCATGATTCCCTTGTCCTTTGCTTCTTTATGCTTCATAATTAGGGTCAGGTGGATGTTATTTAGGTACACTGCTTGCTCTCTTGAGATTAAAGACATGAGCTATGCTTGGCTCCACTTGAGCACTCTCAGACTGTCAAGCACTGTACAGCGCTGTGCGGATCAGAAGCGGAAAATGGCCTTTGGCATCTGTCCTCTAGTGAGCATCCAATGTCCATCCCCTGAAAGCACTCTGTCCTCATAGGCTTCTGAGCCTGACAAGAGAGCTGGCTTCAAGGATTTCTGCAGTAATATTGTATCTTCCTTTCATTCTCATGGACAGCACATGACTTGGTTTTATCTGTGCAAATCTCGACATCAAGCAATGGTAAGACCACCATGTAGATCTTTTCCTCATTCTTTCTGTGCTGGGCTTGCAAATCTTGCTTATTTTTAGGTTCTGTTTTTCTTTTAATGTTGGATTATATCTTTATCCCATGCTATTAATGTGATACAAGATGATATATTCAATTTCATACTTCAGTAATAAACACTATGGGCATTTCCTCAAGAAGACATTTTGTGCAATTCTTTTCTTTTAAAAAAGATAATCAGTGCTGGAGAGCGAACTCGGTGGCTAAGAGCACTGGCTGTTCTTCCAGAGGACCTGGATTCAATTCCCAGCAACAACATGACAACCCACAACTGTGCATAACTCCAGTTCCAAAGGATCTAACACCCTCACACAGACATACATGCAGTTAAAACACCAATACACATATTAAAATAAACGCATCTTTAAAAAGGTAATCGTGTGAATATTTACAGAGATAAATATTTGCAATCCATTCAATCAACAATTTGTTTACCCATAATTGTGGTTCATTGCTTACAAGAAGTATTGCTTTTAAATGCACAGCAGCACTAGTGAAAATAACACAAATTGTTCATTCTGTAGCTATACAGCATTTGGTGTTGTAGGTACTTAATATCTACATGCATTTAAACCCACACTGCAGGTGACCATGGTGGTATATACCTAAAACACCAGGTTTCATAAAATGGAGGCAGAAAAATTGTGAGTTCAAGACCACTCTGGGATACATTGTGATATGAGAGAGATCAAGATAGCACGCGTGCGCGCACACACACACGCGCGCGCACACACACACACACACACACACACACACGAGTCACAGATAATAAAAGAGATTTAAAACTATTTTCCAAAGGTCACAATATCTAGTAAATGTCAGGAATCAATCCTAAATTGATCTACCTCAAGGCCCCATGATCATTCCTGCCTTCCCCACCTTCCCCACTTGGCTATTCCCAAGATGCCCTGCATAGTAATTAACTGCTCATGGGTGTTTAGCAGATGCAGGCTTGAAGGTGAATCCCTGTTGCTGTCTCTCTCTGCAGGTGATGACCATGCCAGAATATCTCAGGAAGCGGTTTGGTGGGAAGAGACTCCAGATCTATTTCTCCATCCTCTCCCTCTTCCTCATGTTGGCCATCAAAATCTCTGTGAGTTCAGAACCTCCTGACATATTAGCTATCAACTACTGCTTGATAAGATTAGAGGGATAAGGTCCTCAGCAGCCTGGATCTTTAGCTTTCTTGAGATTTTTCTACACAGCATCAGTGAGATACAGGAGAACTCAGAGATTATGTATCCATAAAGTTATAAACCATCAAATCCTACAAGCCTTTGGGGTGCAAATCTGCTCTCTCGTTAAGGATATAAAAATTGGATGTGTATATTTATAATATACATAATTATAATACATTATATATTCAATGTTAACTATATTTAATACACTAGAGGTTTAAACAATATAATTAAATATTATGTAAGCATAATAGTATATTTTATATATTATATAATATAATATTTCATATTATATTATATTATATTATATTATATTATATTATATTATATTATATTATATTATATTATATTATATTATATTATATTATATTATATTATATTATATTGTAAGTATATATTAAAACTTCTCTTTAAGCAACAACTATTCAGAAATAGAAAGGACCCATCTCATGGCCTCCTCTTTCACATGTACAATGTGAACTAAAACTTACAAAACACATTAAAAGCAATGACAATCTTACTAAGTACCAAGTCTGTTTGATCAGTAGAAATGACTTTGGTTTGGAACTAAATAAATGTTCTATGAAGGGGAGCATGGCTGACTAACAAGAAGACCAAGAGGCAATGTGTGGTTCATCATTCTTTGGAGACAAGTGAGGACTGAGTGGCAGTTGTGGAAAACTGACAGGAATCAGAGTGGTCACAAAGTTTGCAGATCTATCAAAATGCCTGTGCCAGGGGAAGATTGAGAATTCTGGAATCTTTCGGGGCCAACTGAATATTTATAAAGTATTGAAAACTGTTTCTGTGTGCCTTGTGAATAAGGAATGAGTGCATCCACAGGCATTTTTTTTTCACATTCTCTTGAGCCATTCTGCAGCCATTTTGATCTTTATTTTTTCAACAGTCACCCTTTCATTCTTTCTCAGAGTTAGTCCAGGTTAATATTTTTATTATCAGTTTGACTACTAACCACATGAACCAGAAGGGAAGCACTTTATATTATTACACTGAGTTTCTTTAATTGCCTTTTATTTTGTTTAAAACTACCTCTTTATTTTTTTCCTTTTTTATTTTTGTTTTTATTATTAATTACATTTTATTAACTCTGTATCCCAGTTGTATCCCGCTCCCTCATTCCCTCCCAACCCCATCTTCCCTCATCTGCTTCCTGCCCCTTTCCAAGTCCACTGATAGGGGAGGACCTCCTCCCCGTTCATCTGACCTTGTTTTATCAGGTATCTTCAGGACTGGCTGCAAAGTCCTCCTCTGTGGCCTAGCAGGGCTGCTCCTCCCTTGGGGGTGGGGAGGTCAAAGAGCCTGCCATTGAGTTCATGTCAGAAATAGTCCCTGTTCCCCTTACTAAGATAACCCACCTGGTTACTGAGCTACCACGGGCTACATCTGAGCAGATATTTCTATGAAAACATAAAGATCAAAATGGCTGCAGAATGGCTCAAGAGAATGTGAAAAAAAAATGCCTGTGGATTCACTCGTTCCTTATTCACAAGGCACACAGAAACAGTTTTCAATACTAGGTTCTAGGTTATATCCATACATGGTCCTTGGTTGGAGAAACAGTCTCATATAAGACTCCTGTGCCCTGATATATTTTGTCCTTGTGGAGCTCCTATCCTTTCCACATCATACTAACTCCCCTTCTTTCATATGATCCCCTGCATTCTGCCTAAGGTTTGGTTATGAGTCTTAGTATCTGCTTTGATACACTGCTAGGTAGTCTTTCAGAGGCCCTCTGTGGTAGGCTCCTGTCCTGTTACTTGTTTTCTCCTACATCCAATGCCCATCCCATTTGTCTTTCTAAGTGAGGTTTGATCATCTTACCCTGGGTCCTCTTTCTTGTTTATCTTCTTTAGGTGTATAGATTTCATTATGTTTATCATATCTAATAGGTCTGTATTAGTGAGTATATGCCATGTTTGTCTTTCTCCTTCTGGGATACCTCACTCACAATGATCTTTTCTAGATCCCACCATTTGCCTGCAAATTTCATGATTTCCTCGTTTTTAATTGCTAAGTAGTATTCCATTGTGTAAAAATACCACAATTTTTGTATCCATTCCTCCGTTAATGGACATCTGGGTTGTTTCCAGGTTCTGGCTATTACAAACAAAGCTGTTACAAACATAGTTGAGCTAATGTCCTTGTTGTGTTCTTGAGCAACTTTTGGATATATACCTAAACGTGGTATAGCTGGGTCTTGAGGAAGCACTATTCCTAATTGTCTGAGAAAGCACCAGATTGATTTCCAAAGTGGTTGTACCAGTTTACATTCCCACCAGCAATGGAGGAGGGTTCCCCTTTCTCCACATCCTCTCCAGCATGTGTTGTCATTTGAGTTTTTTTTTTTTTATTTTAGCCGTTTTGATGGGTGTCAGGTGAAATCTCAGGGTCGTTTGGATTTGCATCTCTCTGATGGCTAAGGATGTTAAGCATCTCTTTAAGTGTTTCTTACCATTCTATATTCCTCTACAGAGAATTCTCTGTTTAGCTCCGTACCCCATTTTTTAATTGGATTCCTTGATTTATTGCTTTTTAACTTCTTTAGTTCTTTATATATTCTGGATATCAGCCCTCTGTCAGATATAGGGTTGGTGAAGATCCTTTCCCAATCTGTAGGTAGTCATTTTGTTCTGACAACAGTGTCCTTTGTTTTACAGAAGATTTTCAGTTTCATGAGGTCCCATTTATTGATTGTTGCTCGTAGAGCCTGTGCTGTTGGTGTTCTGTTCAGGAAGTTGTCTCCTGTGCCAATGAGTTCTAGGCTCTTCCCCACTTTCTCTTCTAACCGATTTAGAGTATCTGGTTTTATGTTGAAGTCTTTGATCCACTTGGCATTTAGTTCTGTGCAGGGATAAATATGGATCTATTTTCACTTTTCTGCATGTAGACATCCAGTTGGACCAGCACCATTTGTTGAAGATGCTGTCTTTTTTCCATTGAATGGTTTTGGCTTCTTTGTCAAAAATCAAGTGTTCATAGGTGTGTGAGTTTATTTCTGGGTCTTCTATTTGGTTCCATTGATCCTCCATTCTGTTTCTATGCCAGTACCATGCAGTTTTTATTACTATTGCTCTGTAGTACAGCTTGAGGTCGGGGATGGAGATACCTCCAGATGATCTGTTGTTGTACAGGATCGTAAAACTACCTCTTTAAAATAGATATCATGATAATTAAATGTTGAAAAAAAACATTTTTAATTGAAAAAGTTAAAAGATGTTTTAAAAAATTACATGCCTTGGAAACTACTAATAGAGGAAAAATTAAAGTTTCAGCATCAAGGGTAGAAAATATGAAAAAAGTCATTTATTTGTTAGTATGTATTTGTGTCTAAAGATATAATTGTACCATATTTACAGACCAGATAGGTGTCTCAAGGTTCATGAGAGAAAGGTTTACCTTCACTGTTGCTTTTCTACTGAGCTAAGTCATTATTACAACTAAGACATGAGTTTTTCAATCTGAATGTTTCCATGTACCTACTGATGGTCCGTTCTGAATGTAATTTTAGGTCAGCCTTGGGGGGGTAGTGTAATAGATTCTCAAACATAGACACAGTACCTCTAAGCCTTCTGTCTGGAAAAACTTATGCTTGTGCTCCTGGTTCAGTGGTTTCACAACCAGAGGCTGAGCTCAGAGCACAGAAGGCTTTGCCTTGGTGTATGCTTTTAGCTCTTTTATCTCCCATATGTGACAATGTACATTCTCATTGGGTACCCTTATGGCTGTAGGTCTATGACCCTGAGTCTACAAGAATTTACACTTATATGATTTACCCAAATTATGTTCTCTCTTTTTCTAGAAGAGCCATTACCACACTCTCCATTTGATGCTCAGATCCTTCCTTCCAGGGTCAAAAAACCATCATCTTGCTTTAGGGTTTTATATTACATAACATCATGTGGCCATCTTTCTTTTGACAGTGGCCTTCATAAGGTTGGAGACGAACTATATAACCAGAGGAGTTAGGCATGGTATAATGCCTTTCCAGTTTGGTTTTGGTTTTGGTTTTGTGTGTGTGTGTGTGTGTGTGTGACTGCATACACAATTTGGTCTTTTTCTCTTGCTGCTCTCATTATCCTTTCTTTGCTCTTATACATTTAGTCTTTTGACTATTATATGACATGGGAAGTTTCTTTTCTACTCCCATCTATTTGGTGTTCTGTACGAGTTTTGGACCTTAATACATATCACTTTCTTTATATTTAAAAAATCTAAGATTTTTAGATTTTTAGAACTCTTTAGATTTCTTTAGATTTGAAAAATGTTCTTCTGTAATTTGTAGAAAATATCTTCTGTGTCTTTGACCTGGGTCTCTTCTCCTTTTTATTTACTTATTATTCATGAGCATGGTCTTTTATAGAGTTATAGAGTTCACATATTTTCTGTTCTTGTTCAGAAAAATGGAACCATAAAATACAATGAATGGGGTAACCAAAGTCCAGAAAGACAAATGTCACATGTCCTTTCTCTTAATTTTTGATTTGTATCCTTAACTTAGACTGCTTGTGGAGACACCTAGGATATGAAGGTAGAGAAAAAGGGTGATTTAGCTCAGCAGAAAAGCAACAGCGAAGGTAAGCCTTCTGTCATGAACACTGAGATACCTATCTATTCTGCAAACTTGGTATGATTATATCTTTAAAAATTATAAACCTTCATATATTCAGAACCATTTAATAGCTGGCAGGCAATTATTGCCTTTTTTTTAATTTAACATCATCTTTAACTGAGTGTCCAATTTCTCTACCTTGTCTTCAAGACCTGATGTTCTCTCTTTAACTTGATCCTCTGAACTTCTTGATTATCCTAGAAACAGGTCTCCATATAACTTTCTTTTATATATATCCTTAGCCTTGCTTTTTTATGGTTCCATTTTCCTGGAAATACCATAATCTCAATTTTATATACAATTGAATAAGTGCCCACAACTGCATCCCATGCCACTTCTGAATTTGGGGCTGAGACAGGTTGAACTCAGGCTCCTTACTTGTTCTCAAGCCTTGAGGATAGCTCAATATTGGACAACAGGCTCCCTCTGCAGGAGGCACATGGTCACACTCCTTTTAGTCATGGGAAGTGACAGAGAATTCTTCTCCACACTGACACATCCTACCACAGGAGTCACTGTGAAAGCTGAGACTTGTCCTGTGGGCAATAGCATCTTCTTTTCTCCAAGGCTGCCTGACATCCCTTTTGGATTTGGCTTTTGCTCATCCTTCCCCTCCTGGGGAAAAGTAAGCTCTGTGTGGCTTGTTTCTCAATGAATCAGCTTGTTTCTCTGTTTTTCACTGTCCTACCATTCACTCCCTCTGTGACTTTTCCCTCTTTTCTGTCTGGCCTTGGGAATAACCTGTTCTTTTTCATCCTAACTCTTCCTTTTGAACTGATCATATAGAGGAGGTGTGTCATCTACATCCTTAGCCAGGAGTCATACTAACACCTTTAATGACAGTCAGTTTGTGAAGAGGGTTCTGCCTTCCCCAACTTCATACATGTGTGTTTGTTCCTTCTTTTCATAACTGAGAAGTCCGGCAAACCACGCCATCATGTGTTTGACCACTTTTATAATACACAAAAAAATGTTTTTATAATTGCCTCAACCATATCATAAGAAAAACTAAGCCCCAACTCAAGATTTCTTATAAATTTTCTCTTTTACATGTACAAGACTAATGTGCATATCAAATGTAGTGCTGATTATTTTATTACAATTTATTCTACTTTCTCAGTGAAAACCCTATTGTCAAGATGAGTTGTGTGATTTAACTTGAGAATTTTACATAGGCTATTTTGACTTTGTTCAGAACTGAAGATGGAACACCCTCATACAAATTAGAAGAAATTTTGACTAGCTTTATCTTCACATTTAAAATTGATTCTTTGCTTCCCAGCTAATATATGTTGGCAATGTGAACAGTCTAATTCCCACATTCCACATAAAGGTCACCATCTCTCCTTTCCAGATCTTTCTATCATTATTAGGGCCGACGTCAATTCATTCCCATGTCTTGCATTTTTAACTCATAGTATTATCTTTTTTGTTGGTTTGACATTAAATTATTCCTGTCTAATGTAGTAGTTCATGAAGGTTCTAAGAGTAGTCTGGGATTTGGAGGAACATCATACAGGCTCAAAACTATAGCTGACAACTGCCTGTCTGGGTGACATAAGCCAAATATTCTGAGCTTCAGTTTCCTTGGCTTCAAGCTGATCATAAGAACAACACCTGCTTCATGGATAGTTTAGGAACAGTGTAGTTGTGAATGCTTTCAAGAAGTCTACGATGAAATATATCACTGAAATTAAAATATTTCCATAGCAGAGAAACAAATTCCTGCTAGTAGTTGTTCTGAAGCAGACCCAACCCTATATGTGAAAAAAAATCTTACAATTACAAACTTTTCATTTCCAATGTTAATAATATATTATTTGAAGACCTCTGCTCAAGAGACTGTATAAGTAATTGCTGAGCCTCAAAACACAAGAAAAAGTTTGGGGGGTCTTCTACTTAATTTCATGTTTTGATTGAGTACGAACTCTCAGCATGCAGAAGAGAGAGTAAAACTTGCTGGATGGCTTGCAGGGATATTGTTGTTGGAACATATAAGTGGTCTCTCAACATAATAACGCAAAGCTATCAGGAAAGCACAAGTAGATTTTGGAATACAAAAAGGAGATGTCTGAAATAATTTTCTTTCTTATCCTGACTGTTGCTTTTTCTAGTCAAACATATTTTCCGGAGCCATATTCATTCAATTGGCCTTAGGATTAGATATTTACCTGGCAATCTTCATCCTCTTGGCTATCACTGCAGTTTACACAGTTACCGGTGAGTCTGCAGCTTGGCATATTCATTTGTAATGTGTTCTGTTTATCAAATCCCCACTCCACCCCTTGATTAGTGACCTCAGGATTAGCCTTGTGATTGCCAAATCAAGATACCATTCTGTTGCCCCCATGGGAGTAAAGCACAGGGCCAGATCAGCAACGAGAACAAACACAACAGAGTGATTGTAACTGGATTCAAGAAAAGATGGATTGGGGAAGTTACGGTTTCACTCAAGCTCTGTGTTTGGTACCCAAATCACCACTTTCAATTATGCTGAGGGAATATGTAGAAGGCTTGACCAAAGGGGCGGCTCCAACCCAAGACTGGGAAATACAATGTGACGCTAAACTGACATAAAACGTTGACTCACTGAACTGAGCCATGAGTGTTCACAACTGAAATGGGAGAACTGCAGGGAGGGGTTGATTGTGAAAGGTGGGTGGCAACGATCCAAGCAGGCTCCCATGAACCTTTGATGTTGATCTAGTATCTCTTGCATACTAAATTAAACTCATTTGCATCTATTTTAAATCAGCTGGTATAGTTCATACCCAGTGAATTGGGGAAAAAATAGTGGAACAATTAAGATAATCTGAAGTAACTATTGTGCATTGAACACAATTTCAGATTCACGAGTGATAGGGGTCTGACCTCTGATTCCTTACATCATTCTTCTTTCCTTATCATACTCCCTAGAAGGAAACACCTTTGGGTGGAAAATCCAGTGAGTCTAGAATTTAAAGAGGATTTGTCTTGTACACAACATTAGTACAACACACAAGTCAGTAATTATCTCTGGACTCATGCTAATAAAACAGTGATGTGTCCCAAATAAATAAGGTTTGTTTGAGACAGGACATACTAACCTCCAAAGGGGTAATTGAGCAGATTATTCTGATAAACTTTTAGGGCATAAAATCTTCACTATCCTCTTATTTTATATTCAAAACTTACCAAGATGGAACGACACCATAATTCACAGAACTTTGCATCTCAGTAAGACAGGAGAAAGAGGAAATGAATTAAATGCATCAATGAACACTGAGGAGAAACTGGTGTCAAGAGAAGCTGTGGCTCACATGGGAGCTATGTTATATTGACTCGTTTCTATGTTTGGAATAGAGAAGAGCCCAGAGCTGAAGACAGAGGAATCAGTGTTCATGGATAAAACATCCTGGCCTATTCTTTTCTCTCCACAGGGGGCCTGGCCTCAGTGATCTACACAGATTCTATCCAGACTTTTATCATGTTGGTTGGCTCTTTCATTCTCATGGGGTTTGGTAAGTGATGACAGTGTGCCTTGCTTTGGGCTGGGAAGCTATGAGAGATGTTTCTGACTGTTCTGTAATGTTGCCTCCCAATTTTACGGGGTCATAATTCCATACGGTATAGTTCCCTTAATGGGAATATTAAGAGTCAGCTGGATGGGTTCTTCAGCTCCAGTGGATAGAAAATATGGGTGGAAAAAGAACATATCTTCAGTTCTGGCAGTGCCAGACCTGTTCATCTCTTGGTAGGAACTATTGCATGAGCTTTGCCTGAGCAGATGTGAACAAGTATCTCTTCACCCAGATAGGACACTAAGTAGAACCCCCCACCAATGTTTCCATCCAAGTATAACTTAATGAACCATTGAGTTTAACTAGGTTACTTAGAGGAGCATAGGCCAGGGGTAAGTTACCTGTTAGGACCAAATTAAATAATAATGATGCACACAGCAGATTTTATATGAAAGAGGTTTATTAGATGGAGATGAAGAGAGAGGGAGAAGGAGAGAGAAGACATGATAGGAGGAATAGGGGGAGGTGGCCCAACAGAGAAAGGGGAGAGGGCAAGAGCTAAGAGGCAAGAGAGCCAAGAGAGGTGGGTTGATCTTTTTAAAGAGCAACGTAACCACACCTGCCAGGGCTACTTGACCGGCGACACACGATGACAGCATAGGTTACTAGGCAACCCAGAAGCAGATACCTAAATACTAATATTCTTCCCTTTTTCTATAATTAAAAAAAAATGAGGAACTGGGCTGCTTCTCATGTAAGACGAGTTAAAGTGTATAAATTTAGGTACATTGGACGCACCTTTTGGTTGCCATGCAAAGGATTAAGAGAGAGAGAAAACAGCAACAAAATGGCCAGATTACATGGTCAAGGGGAGGAGGGGAAGCCCCTGCCCTGGAAAGTTCAGGGTAGAGGGTTGCCCGTAGAGAGTTGCCAGCTACACAAGGCAGCAGGTCGGAACTGAGGGATGCAGGGAGAACCTGGAGCTGCTTGTCCTGGGCCTGAAGCACACCATTCCAGCCTTTTGTTAGTATTAAGTGAATAATAGGTGTAGATTCTCTTCTGGCTACTTCCTGCTGACTGGGGGTGCTGTAGAGAGGTTAAAAGGCCGAAATGCTGGCCAAGTCCAGGAAGAAGAGGCTGTTCTGATGCTGTCCAGGGTCTGTAAGAAAACCTATGGCTATGAGGGAAAGTTCAGGTCTAGCTTGATGGAAGTCTGTGAAATCAGACTGGAGCACTTGTGGTAGCTGCTTTGGAACTGTTGTGGATATAGGAACCATCTGGGTCTGGCAGAATGCTGAAACATATATATATATATATATATATATATATATATATATATATATATAT
>NW_026585698.1:14594603-14632897 GCF_907164565.1 Psammomys obesus | reverse complement strand
ATATATATATATATATATATATATATATATATATATATATATATATGCAGAATATAAAGTTAAAGAATATAAAGTTAAGTAGGTTATATGGAGAAAAAGCTTTAGGTGTACATTTAAAGCTTTTGGGAGAGTGAACAGAGGTGGAAAGTTTGGATCAAAGAGACTTGAACACAGGAACCTCCATTTACCTGAGGGAACCTCCATTTACCCAATCACTGGCAGTAATTTGCCCCATCCTTCGGGGCTTCAATGTGGGTTCCTAAGGGAGGAGAGTGGAAAAAATGGGAGGGGACAAGAAGCACAAGGAAGGAAGCCAAGTCTGTTTGTCTGATAAAGGCTTCATTTATTGGAAATTTTTACCCAACTTATATAGGGAGAAGGCAGGAAAAGGGGGAAGATAATTAGCTGCTGCAGGAGACAGGAAGAGTGCTTTCATGTGTTAAATAGGGTACCTGCAAGATACCATAGGGATGTTTTCTCACGGATGCTCTAACAAATGGATGACCTCACAGTCTATCACCCATGAGTTAGGGTCCTAGATAACTTTCACTAAATAGCTTTAAGTCTCCACTAAATTACCTTTGCTCACTATTTGGCTTTGGCCTAGTAAACACCTTTTGTCTCCACTAGATAGCTTTGACTCACTAATTGACTTAGGCTTCAGTAGATAGCTTTGGCTCCACTAGATAGCTTTGACTTTGGCTTCAGTAGATAGCTTTGACTTTGGCTTCAGTAGATAGCTTTGGCTCCCGACAGTAATTTAAAAGGCTTTTGCTTTGGATCTGTCATTTAAGGAAATTGAGGCCAAGTTTGGTTACAGAAGTGTATAATCTTAGAGGCCCTTAAAGCGGGCACTAGGTGTAGAAACCTAAAATTCTCCAGAATACATCCCAGAGGAGAATCTAGAACAAATGAATGGACTATTCCCATTGGGCAGGTAGGAGTCAGTGACCTGTCAAGGCATCCCAAGAGCAAGGTTTGACCCAGTACAAAAGGTCCTACCTGATCCAACAGCTAGTCAGCTTTGGCCAGAGACCAAGGGCACAGCTGCCTGAGGAGGCACAGTTTACTTAGCACTGGGATTTCTGTAGGTGAGCGTGATGGGGAGAAACTGTGCACATAGAGGGAAAAAAAATTCTCCCAAGAGAAAGAAGTCCTAAATGGAGGTCAGCAGAAAGGGTCAACCACAACCAGTGAAGACCATGATTGGGGGTCCCTCAGTCTCAAAACATAGTAGGAAAATCCAAGATGGCGGTGCTGGGAGGACACTGTGTCTGAAGAGCAGGACAGCAGTGTTGGCACAGCGACAAGGAGACTGAACTCTGGGCCCTAAAACACCAGGGATTGTGATTCCCAGGTGAGAGGAAATTCCACGGTGTGGAAATCAATCGGGACTGACCTCAGGTCACCCAATCAATCCCTGGAAAAGGTCCCAGGGATTGGCAGGCGCACAGACACCAGCCCTGAGTGGGGCCCTCAGCGGCCAGCCCAGAGACCTGCTGTGCACCTGACTCACTGTCCCAGACAAAACTGTGGGCTCCAGGGGCACCAGAGACTGAGTTTCCCTGTCTGGAGAAAACCCCACAGCTAGGGAATCAGCAGGTCCGAGCTTAGAGCTTTCAGCTGACCCCCTCCCAACACACACAGAAAAGTTCTTGGAAAAAGTTCCTGGGTTTCTGCAGGAACCAGTTGCCAGCTTAGAGCCACCGCTTGCCTGCGTGCTCTATGCTCCACTCCAGACAGAACTGTGGATACAAAACACCACAGACAGGGTCTCACTGTTGGGAGGGTGGGTGTTAAACATCTGGTCCAACTTCAGGACACCCAGCTCCAGAAAAGTTTCTGGGTTCTCCAGCCTCTAGCCTCCTGCTGCACACATGAGAGCTGCTCTCACCTGCCACTGATTACCGCTTGGGTACTGGGGCACAGAGCTCCAACCTCAGACCTACAGAAGCCTGGGATCTCCGAGTTCAGCCCCCAGATAATGCTCCAAGGAGCAGCCAGTTATCCATAACTAAACTGACCAAACCACAGGGCTCCCAGGTTCTTCAAGAGGGCTGGTGCCTGGAAAACAGTGTAAGAACAACAGCAGCAGCAGCTCACTAAATAGTGAGCAAGAAACCCAGCAGCAGGGCAGCTGTCTGTCTCCAGGACTTCTATGGGTGAGAGGAGAGCCCCCTGACTAACAAAGACTACAGTTACCACTCAGGTCTATACACCTGAGGTGAGCTGTGGCAATTCCTGAGCAACCCTGGCCTTTCAGTGACCATACCCAAAGCTGAGAAGGCCTCCTTTAGGAAAAATCATCTTCCTATCAAGCAGATTATCCCCATCCCAGGATTCCAGTAACCAGAAACTAACAGCCAACACCTAAAATAGCCCAATGGGTGGGCTAGCGTAAAAGCTCAACCAAGAAAAGGCAGAGCAATATGGCATTTCCAGAACCCAGTTATCCAGGAGTAAGCAACCCTGGACACCCCAGCATAAATGAAATTCAAGAAGATGGCCTTATATCTATGCTTATGAAGAGGAGAATAGAGGAAACAAACAAAATGCATAAAAAATTAAAGGAAGATAAAGTCAAACAGATTATGGCCATCTATAAGGAAATGGAGGAAAATAAAGACAAACAGATTATGGCCATCCATAAAGATATATAGGAAGATGCAGCCAAACAGTTTGTGGCCTGTAGAGAGGAAATAATTAAATCACTGAAAGAAATAAAAGAAAACAGAGGAATGTTCAAACAAACAGCTGAGTTGAAGGAAAATACAGTCAGACAGGTGAAGGAAATCAACAAAACAGCCCAAGATCTGAAGATAGAATTGGAAAAATTAAAGAAAACATAAACGGAGGAAATCATGGAAAGGAAGAACTTAGGGAAGAAAACAGAACTACAGAGGTAAAGATAATCAATAGACTACAAGAGATGGAAGAAAAAATCTCAGGTGTGGAAGATACGATGGAAGAAATCGATGTATCCATCGAAGAAAATGTTAAATCCAAAAAATCCCTGACACAGGCCATCCAAGAAATCCAAGACAATATGAAAAGACAAAACCTAAGAATAATAGGAATAGAGGAAAAAGAATGTTCCCTCCTCCAAGGCCCAGAAAATATTTTCAAGAAAATCATAGAAGAAAATGTCTCCAACCTAAAGGAGAGGCCTATAAGAATACAAGAGGCCTACAGAACACCTAATAAGTTAGACCAGAAAAGAAAATCCTCCTGCCACATAATAATCAAAACAGTAAGTATAGAGAACAAAGAAAAAAATACTAAAAGCTACAAGAGAAAACCACCAAGTAACATATAATGGCAAACCCATCAGGATCACACCTGACTTCTCAACAGAGACTATGAAAGCCAGAAGGGCCTGGACAGATATCATGCAGACCCTAAGAGAACACAGATGTAAGCCCAGGCTACTATATCCAGCAAAACTCTCAGTCATCATAGATGGAGAAAACAAGATATTCAGTGACAAAAACAAATTTAAACAATACCTACCCACAAATCCAGCATTACAGAAAATACTAGAAGGAAAAATACAACCCAGAAAAACTAACACTTTCAGGAAAATGCAGGAAACAAATAACCTCACTAGAACAAAACTAAAAGTAGCCAAGCACACAAACATACTTCCACAACCAAAAGCAAAATCAAAGCATCTAACAGCCACTGGTCATTATTTTCCCTCAATATCAATGGACTCAACTCTCCAATAAAAAGACACAGACTAACAGCTTGAATATATAAACAAGATCCAGCAATGTGTTACATACAAGAAATACACCTAAGTCACAAAAATAGACATTACCTGAGAGTAAAGGGCTGGAAGACGGTTTTCTAAGCAAATGGGCACAGGAAGCAAGTAGGAGTAGGCATTCTAATATCTAATAAAATAGATTTTCAACCAAAATTAAACAAAAGAGATGGGGAAGGTAATTTCATTCTCATCAAAGGAAAATTCCACCAAGAACACATCACAATTCTGAGCATCTATGCCCCAAATAAGGGCACCCACATTTGTAAAAGAAACATTAATAAAACTGAAACCACAAATAGATCTCTACACATTAATAGTAGGAGACTTCAACACTCCATTCTCAACAAAGGACAGGTCAACAGAAATTAAACAAAGAAACAATGACTCTGACAGAGGTCTTGAATCAAATGGACCTAACAGACATCTACAGAACCTTTCACCCAAACGCAAATTTACCTTCTTCTCAGCACCTCATGGACCCTTCTCCAAAATAGACCATATAGTTGGTCACAAAGCAAGCCTCAACAGATAGAAGAAGATTAAATTAATCCTTTCTATCCTATCTGACCACCATGGACTAAAGCTCGACATCAACAACAACAGAATTAGCAAAAAGCTTACACACACATGGAAACTGAACAACTTGCTACTCAATGACAGCTGGGTCAGGGCAGAAATAAAGAAAGAAATCAAAGACTTCCTAGAATTCAGTGAAAATGAAGGCACAACATACTCAAACTTACAGAACACAATGAAAGCAGTGCTAAGAAGAAAATTCATAGCACTAAGTGCCTTCAAGAAGAATTTTGAAACATCTCATACAAGGAACTTAATGGTTCACCTGAAAGCCCTAGAAAAAAAGAAGCAGACGTACCCAAGAGGAGTAAATGGCTGGAAATAATCAAACTCAGGGCTGAAACCAATAAATTAGAAACAAATAAAACAATTCAAAGAATCAATTAAACCAAGAGCTGGTTCTTTGAGAAAATCAACAAGATAGACAAACCCTTAGCCAAACTAACCAAAAGGCAGAGAGACACCATCCAAATCAACAAAATCAGAAATGAGAAGGGGGACATAAGAACACACACTGAGGAAACACAAATAAATAATCATTAGGTCTTACTTCAAAAGCCTATACGCCACAAAATTTGAAAATCTAAATGAAATGGACATTTTTCTTGATATATTCCAACAGAACACCAACAGCACAGGCTCTAAGATCAACAATTAATAAATGGCACTTCATGAAACTGAAAAGCTTCTCTAAAGCAAAGGACACTGTCGTCAGAACAAAACGACAGCCTACAGACTGGGAAAGGGTCTTCACCAACCCTGTATCTGACAGAGGGCTAATATCCAGTATATATAAAGAACTAAAGAAGTTAAAAAGCAACAAATCAAGTAACCCAATTTAAAAAATGGGGTACAGAGCTAAACAAAGAACTCGCAATAGAGGAACATAGAATGGCAGAGAAACACTTAAGGAAATGCTCAACATCCTCAGTCATCAGGGAAATGCAAATCAAAATGACCCTGAGATTTCACCTTACACCCATCAAAATGGCTAAGATCAAAAACTCAAGTGACAACACATGCTGGAGAGGTTGTGGAGAAAGGGGAACCCTCCTCCACTGCTGGTGGGAATGTAAACTGGTACAACCACTTTGGAAATCAATCTGGTGCTTTCTCAGACAGTTAGGAATAGTGCTTTCTCAAGATCCAGCCATACCATCCCCATATCACATCCAAAAGATGCTCAAATACACAACAAGCACATTAGCTCAACCATGTTTGTAGCAGCTTTATTCATAATAGCCAGCAGCTGGAAACAACCCAGATGTCCCTCAGTTGAGGAATGAATACAGAAATTGTGGTACATTTACACAATGGAATACTACTCAGCAATTAAAAACAAAGAAATCATGAAATTTGCAGGCAAATGATGGGATCTATGATTATCCTGAGTGAGATATCCCAGAAGCAGAAAGACACACATGGTATATACTCACTTATAAGCGGATATTAGACATATAATACAGGATAATAATACTAAAATCTGTATACCTAAAGAAGCTAATCAAGAAGGACCCTGGTAAGATGCTCAGTCTTCATTCAGAAAGGCAAAAGAGATGGACATCAGAAGAGGAAGAAAACAAGGAACAGGACAGGAGCCTACCACAGAGGTTCTCTGCAAGACTCTATCCAGCAGGGTATCAAAACATATGCTGAGATTCATAGCCAAACTTTTTGCAGAGTGCAGGGAATCTTATGAAATAAGGGGGAGATATAAAGACCTGGAAAGAACAGGAGCTCCACAAGGAGAGCAACAGAACCAAAAATCTGGGCACAGGGGTCTTTTCTGACACTAATACTCCAAACAAGGACCATGCATGGAGATAACTTAGAAACCCTGCATAGAAGTAGCACATGACAGCTCAGTGTCCAAGAGGGTTCCCCAATAATAGGAACAGGCACTGTTTCCGACATGAACTCATGGACTGGCTCTTTGATCACCATCACCTGAGGGAGGAGCAGCCTTACCAGTCCACAGAGGAAGATAAAGAAGCCAGTCCTGATGAGACCTAATAGACTAGGGTCAGATGGAAGAAGAAGAGGACCTACCTATCATCGGACTGGGGGAGGGGCGTAGGAGAAAAAGAGGGGGGAAGATGGAATTGGGAGGGGATGGGGGAGGGGGCTACAGCTGGGATACAAAGTGAATAAACTAATTAGTAAAAATAAAATAAAATAAAAGAAAGAAAGAAAAAACATATCAGAAATAGAATAAAGAATGGTCATACTCTAAACTGTGTTGGTCCATATAACAAAGTTTCCTGGGAGCTCAGACTGATCCCGTACATGCTCAGTACCACCAAGCAGCCATTGTTCCTAATATTGCCAGATTCAATGTCATTATGGAATTGTTGGCTTCATTCCTGGGGTTACATAATAAAGCTATTTTTTTTTCATTTTATTGAACTACCTTATTATCTTTTGAGTATATTTCAAAGAATCTTTCTTTTGATTATTTTATTAAGATCTCAGTTTGAGTTTAAATTATGCATCAGAAATGTTTAATTAAATAAGTCATTCTGGCTGGTTTCTTTAAAAAGAGAGAGAGAGAGAGTAGGAAGTTGCTGGACGCTTAACGGTCAAGCTTCCCCTACCAAGAGAGGCGTATTATGCTTATCAATGAGGGGAACGCACCAATCCAGTGGCTGCTAACAAGGTGAATTCACCAATATAGCCAGTGTATTGTGGAATTTAGCCTGTGGAAGTTAGCAATCAAGTAGCCAGGAAAGGGAAGTCCCAAAACCAGGGAAAGGGGAAGAATCTCACGCTGTGAGATAGGCAGTAAGTGCAGTACTTATCTGGAGCTCAATTGACCTGAGAGGTGGATTCAGGTGGATTTCCTGCAGCTTGGAAGAATTACTTCTAAGTTTTACAAAGAAGATAACACTTTAGACATGTTAGCATCACAATTGTAATCTGCACTGAAATATATATTGTAGAAAAGGTAATAGATGTACACATTTGTGTTAATAGCATAAGCATTTTTTAAGGTGAGCTCTGATAAGGCAGAAGCCTTTCGTGAAGTAGAAGGGACAAAAGCTCACTTGATCTTAACCTTTAGTATAAGCACACATTATGGAGATTTAAAATCTTGATCTTGGAACCATGAGAGTGGGTGGTTTGTTTTTATATTAGAGTTAGATTAATAAACCAGAGCTCTACTGATAAAGGTCAAAGCTCTGGACAGTCAGTATAACAGTAGCATAGCAACAGGAGGAACTATTGAGACTTTTTACCTATTTAGGATACCTTAAATCACCTTAGACCTTGCAACACTTATAACTTGCATTTGCCAACCTTAAAACATTTTCTTAGGCCCTCAAACATGTATAACTGGCATTTACCAACCTTAAGACACTTTTTTAGACCCTCAAACATTTTTGAGGGAGGCCTTTGTATCTAGTTATTTCCCATGAGACATAGGTGAGACTGCTGTGAACAGTTATTGTCCTTTAGCTAAAGGGATGGTAAAAGGTTTTATTTAGACCTGTTTCTTGAGTCTGGCAACAAGGCATATTGTGTCTAGGCCTGACAGTAACAACTCTAGGACTCAGGCTTAAGTCCTGGTCTTCTGGATATGAAGAGAACTGAGAGGGCATCTGCAGTCTCCCAACACAGAAGTTGGCAATATGTCCATAGGATTCCAGTGTAAGGCCAAAACAGACCTGCAATGTTACCCTGGGCTGGGCGAGGGTGGTGGAGGTCACTGAATCAAGGAGCCACTTGTCCTCTGCCAGGCCAAGAAGCTGGAAGCCTGGAAGTGTGTATGGCTCTTGTTCTGGTTGAGCCTCCATGTCTGGGCACAGAGGACAAGCCTACATGGGAGCATTTTGACTTCCAGAGGCCAGTCTGCCGGCAGGCAGCCATGGCTTGTTGAGGCAGCTGCGGGACCAGCGTCCCCTTTGGCTGCATTTGAAACAGTCACCTGGCAGAATTGACTTTTGGCTGTACCCTGGCGGGATGGGGTATTGCAGACCTCTTGTTTTTTTGTGTGTGGGAATGCCAACAGCCTCAGAGCAGCAGCCAAGGTCTGGAGAATAGTTTTTGGTGTAGATGAGCCTGTCAGGAAGGTTCCTGTCTTATTATTTTTACCAACTCCTGTATGGGTACTCAAGGACCATCCTCAGCTGTTATTAAAGATGGCAGGGAGACCATGTTTGCATCTGTAGGGCTATAAATATATTTTTGGACATGTTAGAGAATTTGATCATCTATGAGATGACTATTAACTTATATTTGTTAACCATTAAATATTAGGACTTTAGGTTTTGTCCCTGTTAAGTTGGAGCCTTAAAAGTAATAAATATAGTCCATTAAAGTGATAGCATAACAGTTTTTTGTATGATTTAGTATATAAAAAGTTCATAGCTTATAAAAGTCTAAGGCTCAGTGTTTTCAAAGCAGATACAAAAACTCATGACCAAACCTTCGGCAGAGTACAGGGAATCATATGAAAGAAGGGGAGTTAGTATGATGGGGAAAGGATAGGAGCTCCACCAGGACCAAATATATCTGGGCACAGGGTCTTCTCAGAGACTGTCATTCAACCAAGGACCATGTATGGATATAACCTAGAACCTCTGCTCAGATGTAGCCTGTGGTAGCTCAGTAACCAATTGGTTTCCCATAGTAAGGGGAACAAGGATTATTTCTAACAGGAACTCAATGACTGGCTCTTTGACCTCCACACCCCCCAAGGGAGGAGCAGCCCTGTTAGGCCACAGAGGAGGACTTTGCAGCCAGTCCTGAAGATACCTGATGAAACAGGATTGGATGAATGGGGAGGAAGTCCCCCCCATCAGTGGACTTGGAAAGGGGCACGGTGGAGATGAGGGAGGGAGGGTGGGATTGGGAGGGAATGAGGGAGCGGGACACGGTTGGGATACAGAGTTAATAAAATGTAACTGATAAGAAAAAAATAAAATTAAATTAAAAAAGAAAAAAAAAGTCTAAGGCTACACTATAGATTAATAATAATACCATTTTTAGAAAACAAGACCGAGCATACTTTAACCTTTTGATAGTAAAGATATAGCACAAAGACCAAGTTTTAACATAAATACCTCTAAAATTAATTGATCTTAATTTAGAATATTGGTAAAAACCTGACATAGAAACCCCCGAGTTATGAGTTTTAAAACCAACAATATAGTAGAACAGCATAAAGCAATTTTAAAATTACACTTGAATTTATTATAGCAAACCTATTAGCCAGAAAGCCTAGTGTGACTCTGGATCATAAGCAGCTCATGGCATGAGAAACAGCATTTATTAATTTAGGAATTGATAAAGACATATGCAGTTAAATGTACAGTTTAAATTAACTTAATTTGAATAGACATTTAGAACTTTGAAAATTTGGCATTATTGAACCAGGGTTGAATTACATATGTATTAAAATGTAACTTTGAATTTTTTTAAGCTAAACACTTTTTGAAAGTTTTATTAGCTTTTTAAAAAAAATTTATTAATTACACTTTATTTACTGTATATCCCCCCCAATCCCTCCCTTCCTTCCCCTTCTTCACGCATGCCCCTCCCCAAGTCCACTGGTAGGGGAGGTCTTCTTTTCGTTCCTTCTGATCCTAGTCTGTTAGGGCTCATCAGGAGTGGCTGCATTGTCTTCCTCTGTGGCCTGGTAAGGCTGTTCCCCCTTCAGGGGGAGGTGATCAAAGAGCAGGCCAATCAGTTCATGTCAGAGACAGTCCCTGTTCCCATTACTATGGAACCCACTAGGAGACTGAACTGTCATGGGCTACATCTGTGCAGGGGTTCTGGGTTATCTCCATTCATGTTACTTGGTTGGAGTATGAGTCTCAGGAAGACCCCTGTGCTCAGATTTTTTGGTTCTGTTGCTCTCCTTGTGGGGCTTTTGTCCTCTCCACATCTTAAGATTCCCTGTAATCTGCCCAACAGTTGGCCATAAGTCTCAGCATCTGCTTTGATAGTCTGCAGAGCCTTTCAGAGGCCCTCTGTGGTAGGCTCCTGACTTGTTCCCTATTTTCTCCTTTTTCTGATGTCCATCCTCTTTGCCTTTCTGGATGGGGATTGAACATTTTAGCCTGAGTCCTCCCTCTTGATTAGTTTCTTTAGGTGTACAGATATTAGTAGGTTTATCCTGTATTATAAGTCTATATGAGTGAGTATATACCATGTGTGTCTTTCTGCTTCTGGGTTAGCTCACTCAGGATGATCTTTCCAGTTCCCACCATTTACCTGCAAATTTCATGATTTCCTTGTTTTTTATTGCTGAGTAGTATTCCATTGCGTAGATGTGCCATACTTTCTGTATCCATTCCTCAGCTGAGGGGCATCTGGGTTGTTTCCAGCTTCTGGCTATTACAAATAAAGCTGCTACAAATATGGTTGAGCAAATATCCTTATTGTGTACTTGAGCCTCTTTTGGATATATGCCTAGAAGTGGTATAGCTGGATCTTGAGGAAGCGCTATTCCTAATTGTCTGAGAAAGCACCAGATTGATTTCCAGAGTGGTTGTACAAGTTTACATTCCCACCAGCAATGTAGGAGGGTTCCCCTTTCTCCACATCCTCTCCAGCATGTGTTGTCCCTTGAGTTTTTGATCTTAGCCATTCTGATGGCTATAAGGTGAAATCTCAGGGTCATTTTGATTTGCATTTTCCTGGTGACTAATGACGTTGAGCATTTAAGTGTTTCTCTGCCATTCAATATTCCTCTATCGAGAATTCTCTGTTTAGCTCTCTTCCCCATTTTTTAATTGGATTACTTGATTGTTGCTTTTCAGCTTCTTTAGTTCTTTATATATACTGGATATTAGCCCTCTGTCAGATATAGGGTTGGTGAAGATCCTTTCCCAATCTGTAGGTAGTCATTTTGTTCTGACAACAGTGTCCTTTGTTTTACAGAAGATTTTCAGTTTCATGAGGTCCCATTTATTGATTGTTGATCTTAGAGCCTGTGCTGTTGGTGTTCTGTTCAGGAAGTTGTCTCCTGTGCCAATGAGTTCCAGGCTCTTCCCCACTTTTTCTTCTAACAGGTTTAGTGTGTCTGGTTTTATATTGCAGTCTTTGATCCACTTAGGCTTTGGTATTGTGCAGGGTGATAAGTATGGATCTATTTGCCCTTTTTCTACATGTAGCCATCCAGTTAGACCACCACCATTTGTTGAAGATGCTATCTTTTTTCCACTGTATGGTTTTGGCATCTTAGTCAAAAATCAGGTGTCCATAAGTGTGTGGGTTTATTTCTGGGTCTTCTATTCAGTTCCATTGATCCTCCATTCTGTTTCTATGCCTAACTTTGAATTTTAGTAAAAATCCATACCAATTTAAAATGAGGCTTGTTGTTTTTAGTCTAAAAGGAAAAAAAATAAACAGTTATGATTAAGGAAGTCTTATAAATGTAAACCCAATGAGAAAATTATATAAATCATTAGATAAGATTTGAAGCATATATATATTATGATATTATTAAAGCATATATATTATGTTTCATATATATATGCTCTTAATATGTATATTAAGAGCAGAGTGTACAGAAATCAGGAAGAAAAGATTTTAAAAGCTTGCAAGTAGCACCATAAAGTTCAGTGTTTGAATGTGCATGGCTTGGAGTTTTGCAGAAGTGGGGGAGGGGCGAATGCATGGCTCGGCTTCTCTATTTAAAAGTCACCATGTGCTATGGCAGCTGCATTGGTGGTATAGTGGTGAGCATGGCTGCCTTGAAAGCAGTTGACCCGGGTTCGATTCCCGGGACAATGCCCCAATGTTAGGACCGAATTAAATAATGATGAGCACAGCAGATTTTATATGAAAGAGAATTATTAGATGGAGATGAAGAGAGATTTATTAGATGGAGATTTATTAGATGGAGATGAAGAGAGAGAGAAAAGGAGGGAGGAGACATGATACAGGGAAGAGGGGGTGCCCTGACAGAGAAAGGGGAGAGGGCAAGGGCCAAGAGCCAAGAGAGGAGAGTTGATCCTTTTAAGGAGCAAAGTACCCATGCCTGCCAAGGGTACCTGGCCTGTGGCACATGATGATATCATAGGTTGCTAGGCAACCCAGAAGCATGCATGAGCAGTCACATGACTAGGAGCTACACAACTGGTAACCCTTCACCCAGCAACCATCCCTACTTATTTTCTCAGGCATGGGAGGTGCCTCTTGCATATAGTGTGCTGCCTTTTGAACCTTCCTTGTTCTCCACTGGAGGATGCTGGTGATCTGTACGTTGTTAGTGTATCATGTGTGTAATCGCAGCTGCTCTGGTTTCAAGATGGAAATGGTTGTGTCATGCCACAGAAGAGAATTCTACAGCAGGCACCTTGACGGATTAGATAAAATTGCGACTAGTGCCATGATAGGCATGGGTATACAGATATTTATTAACTTTGGGGATTTTTTAGGGTATTTACCTAAATATAGATATAGCAGGTGGTAGTTTGATATTTTAACTTTGGGGAGAACATCCTTATTCATTTCTATAGTAGCTGCACTAATTTACCTTCACATCAAAAATAAAAATTATAACTTTTCCCAAAACCTTGCCAGCATTTGTTATTGTTATAGCATTTAAGAGCAATGCTAAACAAGGTGAGAGGGAATCCTTACGTAGTTTGGTTTGGATTTAACTGATGGCTTAAGAGATTGAGCCATTTTGTTGTATCTTTAATGGTCAGTTATTCTTCATCTGAAAACTGTTCAATCCCATTGTCCATTTATACCACCAAGTGCAGAAATTTGTTCTTTTGAATCTGAAATGTTTGAGTTTATTTTTTAACCATAGTCAAACTTTTGTAGATCTGGGTGCCTGAAACTCACTGGCCTCAAGATCATTGTTATGATATTCTTCAACCTCTCTAGTTCAGGAATGTTTTATACCTTCGAAATATTCAATATGCTAATTCTATGTTGGCAAAATACCTGGTAAGGATTGTCCATTATTGTATCGATGCCCAGAAACTTGTCTTCTAGGCAATTCTAGATCTTGTCAAGTTCACAAGTATCTAACTCTCACACATTATGTTCTCCAATTCTCTTTCTGAAAGTTTTCCCCCTGTAGCAAGACCAGATCTCCAGGACAGCAATGTATAAGTACCTACTCTTTTCTATAGGTTCCCAGTAACGAAACAATGCACAAAACTTTGACTCTTTTTTTTTTTTTTTGATAGATGGATTTTTGACACCATTGATGTTAAGAGTTATCAATGAACATTGTTTGCTGATTCCCATTATTTTCTTGTGGTGCTGTGGGGTTTTTTTTTTTTCCTTGTTTTTGATTTGCTAGTCTGATATTTATTCCTTGTGTTTTCTTCAGTGTGGCTAACTTCTTCAGGTTTAAATTTTCCTTCTATCACCTTTGATAGGGCTGGGTTTATAGACAGATACTACTTAAATTTGTTTTTATCATGATATGTATTTCTATTTCCATCTATTATGATTGAAAGTTTTTCTGGGTATAGTAGTCTGGGCTGGTATCTGTGGTCTCTTAAAAGTTTGTAGAAGATTTGTCCGGGCCCTTCTGGTTTTTAGAGTCTCTATTGAGAAGTCAGGTATAATTCTAATTTTATTTATATGTTATTTGGTCTTTTCCCCTTGGAGCTTTTAATATCCTATCTTTGTTCTGTAAATTTCGTGTTTTGATTATTATGGGACTTTTTGGGGGCCACTCTGTTTGGTGTTCTGCATGCTTCTTGTACCTTGATAGGAACCTCCTTTTTTAGATTAGGGAAATTTTCTTCTATAATTTTGTTGAAAGAGTTTCTGTGCCTTTAGCCTGGGTTTCTTCTCCTTCTTCTAGTCCTATTATTCATAGACTTAGTCTTTTCATAGTGACAAGATTTCCTGCATGCTTTTGAAGAGTTTAAGTTAGCCTGAGTATAACTCCATTTTGAAATAAAGAGCTGAATTCAGGTACCAGGAAATATCACAAAATGTGCACCTGGCAGAGAACAAAGTTAAATCTCCTAGCAACAGCCTCCAGGAAATAATACAGAATAAATGCTTCATAGAAAATAGAGACAATCTCCCTGGCAATAATCAATGGGAATCAGTTGGAAATCGGGTGGGAAAATTCTCCCCAATGTTTTAGATATAGTTTAGAAAAATAGCCATTGTGATTATGTGCCTCAGAAAAGGTCACCCTGCCCTGCTAAACTTCACCCAATTCTGTAACGCCAAGGCTTGTGCCCCCCTGCTTGCTGCCATGGAAACTCCCTGCTCACAGACTTTTTCTTTAAAAATCCTGCTCATTCAGAGCTTGGGGTCCCACTTCTCTACTGCTGCGTCAGTGAGTCTTGGGTCCCGAGTTTGATCGCTCTCATAATAAAGCTCTCTTGCAATTGCATCGAGTTGTCTCCTGGTGGTCTCTGAGGGTCCTGTGAACCTGGCATTACACTTTATTCCTGTATTCTTGTTTTGTTTTATATTTAATATATTGTGGACAGGTATTCATTTCTTCGATCTTGTCTTCAAGGTAGAAGATTCCCCCTTTTCGTATGTTGTATCTTTTTGATGAGGTTCCTGTTCAAGTTCCTAAATTTTTCATTTCTACTTTTCCCCCAGCTTTTATGTTCTTTATTGATTCTATTTGAACTTTCATGTCTTGAATATTTTTCTTTATTTCATTCCATTCTTTGAGTTTTATAGATTTCTTTCCTTCTTTCTTTTTTTTTTCCTTTATGTTTTTTTGAAACAGGGTTCCTCTGTGTAGCCTTGGCTGTCCTGGAACTCAATCTGTAGAGCAGGGTGACCTTACATTCAGAGATCTACCTGCCTCTGCCTCTCAAGTGCTGGGATTAAAGGCATGAAGCACCACAGCCCTGCTTCATGGATTTCTTTAACTGAGTCGAGCATTTCCTTTTTGAGGACTTGTAACAATCATAAAGACTATTTTGAAGTTCTTGTCTGGTGCTCCAGCTATATTGCATTTCTCAGGGTCCACTGTGGTAGAGTTGTTTGGCTTAGTAAAGAAATATTGTCCTGGCTGTTATTGATGGTGTCTTAACTCTGATATCTAGGCATCTGGGTTTCAAATAATTGTAATTCTAGGTGATGATATCTGGTCTTGTCTTTTTGGGGGTGGTTATTCTGTTTCTTGCTTTCTGTTACCCTCTTCAGTTCTTAGGAGAATGTGGTGTAGGTGGGTTGCCTGGTTACCCCTGAGATCCTCCCAGGGGTAGCCAATATGAGTTCCAGGTGCAATGCATTTCTACATTTCAGCTGGGTGAGACTATGAGGGATTTTTTTTTTTTTACTTAATCACTTGCTGGAGAAAGACCCACCATAATTATGGACCATTTAAGGTCAGAAGACTCCCCCTAAATCTAGGACATGTCTTCTGGTGGCAGTCCACAAAAAAAGAACACAAAAAAGGGAAGCTCTTGCTTTTTGCCTGCTTCCCCTCACTATCATTGGCAAGTTCATATGTCCTGCTGCTGAGTCATTCCTTCCCTGGCATTAGAACCTGCTCCTTCAGGATTTCAGTTTAGACAGTAGACAAGCTGAGACATCCATGTTGTAGACTAAACAACTGCCAGATTCTTGGCCTTTCTGTTGGAAGATAGTCATTCTTATACTAGCTGGAACACAGCCTATAAGCCACTCTAATAAATTCCATATTTATTCAATTTATTAGCCCTGTTCCCCTAGAGAATATTGACTAATGCAGATTATGATATTAGGAATGGGGGTCTAGAGAAAGAGAATCATTATAAGGATGAATTTTTAAAGCATCTAGAATAGGCTTTCCAATTTGCCTATACCTGCATTTACTGAAGCCTCTCCTAGTAGAGGGTGTGTACTATTCAAAGAACTTACTGAGATAAATGCATTTGATGATCCTGATTCACCTATTATGAGGAACAAGGAAGTTGGTGACATTATATTTTAAACTTTCAACAATTTGTGTGACAATAATGATGCTGGCTGGTTGCTTCTAGCACCTCTGGATAAATTAACAAAGCAGAAGAATGAGCGCCCTGATAAAATTAAGCCAACTTCTGTTCTCTCGGGACAAAGGAAAATAATAAACTCAGTGATGCAGTTGACCAGATCCAGATGTACAGAAACATTCTAGAGGATTTTAAGTTTTCCCCAGGAAGAGGATAGTCTCACAGAACTCAAGTAGTGAAAAGTTAGCTCGTAGTCCATATTATAAGATAAACTGAGCAGGGGTCTAGGTCCTCTCCATGGGTTGGTGCATCAATCTCTGCAGGCTCCCCTGGGTACAGATTTTTGGCCTTGTTGGTCTCCTTGTGGAGCGTCTGTCCCCTCAGGGTCCTTCTATCTTCCCCTTCTTCCATAAGACTCCCTGTGTACAGATGTAGCCCATAGGCAGCTCAGTTTTCTTGTGGGTTCCCAAGTAAGGGGAGCAGGGGCTGTCTCTGACATGAACTCTGTTGCCTGCTCTTTGATCACTTCCCCTGGCAGTGCATCTTTGCCAGAACTAAGAGGAAGAGGATCCAGGAAATCCTGATGAGACTTGATAAGCTAGGGTCAGATGGCAGAGGAGTTCACTTCCCCTTTAAGTAGACTAGGGGAAAGGGATGGGGGGGAGAGGGACAAAGGGTGGGGCTGGGAGGAGATGAGGAAGGGGGCTACAACAGGGATACAAAATGAATAAATTGTAAAAAATTAAAACAAATAAGTAGATAAGTTTAAAAAAATTGGCTGAATGAAACTCCAAATTTCAGCCTCAGAGGGTTTGGGCAGCTAAAGTAAGAGCACTGCTCAGTAAGAAATAGGATCTTATAATTTGGGATGGAGATGTGTGAGAGGACCCTACTGAGGCCAAGGACTTTGAACCTTCAGATTCTGAAGGGTTCCTCTCACCCAAGGAAGTAATATCTCCATCCTTAGCAAAGGATGCATCTCTACTCCTAACCCCTGCATCTCTCTGGCTTTACCTGAGGGAATCAATCCTTCTTTGCCTGCTGAACCATCAGTAACTTCCTGGAAGGGATGCCAAGCCAGACAACACTGGTATCCCTCAGGGCTCACCAAAAGTTGCCTCTAGACCTGTAACCAGACCTAAGGCTAAGCAAACTCCTAGAGGGAAGATAGAAAATATAGTCCATGAGAAGGTATACTCCATCACTAAACAGCTTAGTGAATTTGATAACTCATTCAAGTAAAAGTCTGGAGAATATTTGTGGAAATGAATTTTTAAGGATGTGGGGTAATTGTGTAAAGAATATAAAACTCGATCAGAATGATTTCTTTTTTATGTGAGTTCACTAAGTGGAGACTCTAGGTTTAATATGGAAGTTCCTGCAGTTAAACAAGGTAGCAAAAGTTTGATTGGTTGACTGGAGCATCTTTCTAAAGGTAGCCTATGGAAAAGGAGCTGGAGACAGCTGATACCTCTTAGCTTAGAGTTAATGAAGCAGTTTTAAGCAGTTTCCATGAGTTTTAAGGCTCATGGAAATTGCAATGTTAGGGTGGGAATGGTGTGTAAAATCCAATCCTTCACAATGGGAAGGCCCAGAAGATACGTGCTTTTCTAATCCTCTAAGACACAAAACTGTGAGAAAGGAACCAGCACATTGGAACATCTTGGTTGTCTCCCTTTTCCTTGTGCCATACCTTAGGGTAGGAGAGGCTGCTGTTGGATGGACTAAATGCAATGGATTTAATTGGGCCCCCAAAGCAGCACGGGCCCAGTGGCAGCACCGAATCATGAAAGACAAGGCAATCGTAGTTACCATAGTGGGCAACAGAGACAAAGCAATGTCAACAATGGGCTAACTCATAATGGTCAGCATCGGCAAAGTGGCATGGACCTTCAGTACTGGCTAATCTGTCATGCTGTTTCTAGGCGTGGAATAGTTAAGAAACCAATTGCATTTTTGTTTGACAATAGCGAATCTTGGGCTGTGAACCCATGTGCAGACTTAAACCAGTTTCAGACCCAGAAGCCCATGAATGAAGGGATATCCAGGTTTCTCTGAGGAAGGACCTTGATAAAATGCTGAAAAGTTTTACTGTTAGTCTTTCTCCAGTCTTCCCCCCAGAAGAAACTATAGCCTTTTACAAGAGTCACTGTATACTGGGAGAAAGGAAACAGTCAGGCTATCTGGGGTTTTGTTGTTTACTGGTTCTGAGTTGACACTGATTGCAGGAGACCCCAAGAAACATTAAAGTAGGGGCTTATGGAAGTCAGGTAATTAATGGAGTTTTGGCTGAAGTCCGACTCAGAGTATGTCCAGTGGATCCACAAACTCATCCTGTGGTTATTCACCCAGTTCCAAAGTGTGTGACTAGGATACATATACACAGAAGTTGGCAGAATTTCTCACATTGGTTTCCCTGGCCTGCAGAGTGAGGATTCTTATGCCTTTAACTTCAAGTGGAAGCCTTTAGAGTTGCTTCTGCCAGGGAAAACAGTGATCAAAAGAATATCACATCCCTGGAGGAACTACAGAAATTAGTGCCTCCCTCAAGGACTTGAAAGCTGCAGGGGAGGTGTTCCCTCCCCACTATATCCCTCTTTAACTTTCCAGTCTGGCCAGTGCAGGAGACAGACGGATCATGAGAAATGACTGTTGACTATAGAAAACCCAAGAGTAGGGCAAGGGAGGACATCCGGAAGCCCACCTGACTCCACACAACACGGTTTGAGTGAACAGAAAATGCCCAAAGGCCAGCCACTTGCCATGCTATGAGGTGTGGGCAGGTGGAGGACACCCAGATATCCACTTGCTACATAGCCTGGCCACTTCATAAGCCACTACAATGTGCAGGTATATGGTGGAAAGATGGGAAAGAAAAAGAAGCAGAACAGTTTGAGCATCGTGGAGAGAGGTGGCGCTGGAAACTTCAGGGTGGAGAGGTAATACTGTTGTAAGTAGCCTGCCCTGCCACCTGAGGACATGGTCAAGTCCCAGCCAGTGCTGCTGCTAAGGGTCATGTCAGGTTCTAAGGCTAGGCAGCAGTATGAGTCTGTGGCTCAGATTACCACTTTAGACCATGTGGAACATTCCTGGTTGAGGCTGCCGCCTGGGACCACGTTGATGGCCAAGGGCTGTGCAGAGTCGGCCCCGCCCATCACTGGCTGTGGCACTCTGGAGATCCGGCCCCACCCCTCACCAGCTGCAATGCTTGGGGGAGCAGGCCCTCACCTCAACTGGGCAGTGCAGTAGAGCTGGCTCTGTTGACATGGCTGCAGGCTAGCTGACCCCTGGGGAATGAAAGTGGGAGAGCTGGCCCTGCTCCTTGCCAGCTGAAGCATTGGATGAGATAGCTGGGGAAGTGCTGGAGAGCTTGCCCTGCTAGTGTGAGTATAGGGAAGCTGACCACTTAGCTGCTACCCAGGCCCAGGTACAAAGCTTTGAGCTGGCCCACCCCAACATTTCCCTCATCTATGAACTGCTGAACACATGAAAGAGCCAGTCCTGCTGATCCACAGCCACAGGATCTCCATGACACAGGGTAACAACAAGTTATCCCGGAAGAGACCCGGTAAGGATCCAGTATTGATGATGGAGCAGAAGCCAGAGGCCTTGAACCAGACCAATGATGCATTGCAGAGAAATTTGCAAGGAAAGATGTATAGACAAAAGGGTATACTGTGTGACACACTGATACACTACAGCTTCCACAAGGAGATGAGTTTTCTATGCTTGGTTTGGTTTGGTTGGTTTTCTGTTTTCTTTTGAGGGGAGGTTGCAAGGGTGGAGTTTGGATACAAAGAGGCTGGAGATGAGTGGGGTTGGGGTGCATGCAGTGAAACCCACAAAGAATCAATAAAAAAGTTAAAAAGAAAGAAAGAAAATGCAATAAAGTAATGACTCTCATTGTAGATGCTGTTCCAGATGTGGTGTCCTTTCTTGAGCAGATTAACACATCTCCTGATACATAGTATGCAGCTTTTGATCTAGCAAATGCCTTTTCCTCAGCACCTGACCATAAGGACAACCAGAAACAGTTTGTTTTCAGCTGGTAAAGGCAGCGGTGAACCTTCACTGTTTTACCTCAAGGCTATATTAACTTTCCAGTCACGTGTCATAACTTTGTTCAAAGGGATCTTGATTGTCTCTTATACAAATTGTCACACTAGTCCATCACATTATGACAGGCTAATTAGACCAAGTCAACAGGAGGTAGTGGCCACTTTGGACTTGATGGTAAAATATACGTCCAAAATTCAAGGGCCTTCTACCTCAGTGAAATTCCTAGGAGTCCAGTGGCAGTGGGCATACAGAGATATTCCTTCTAAGGTGAAGAATAAGTATTGCACTTGGTCCCTCCCACCGCCAAGAAAGAAGCACAAGTTTAGTGGGCCTATTTGGACTCTGGAGACATCACATTCCTCACTTGAGTGTGTTGTCCAGCCCAAATACCACATGTCTCAGAAAGCTATTAGCTTTGAGTGGGCTTGGAACAGGGGAAGGCTTTTAAACAGGTCCAGGCTGCTGTGAAGACGGCTCTATGGACTCTATGACCCAGAAGACAGCGACAGATATGGATGCTGTTTGGAGCCTTTAGCATGCCCCTATAGATGAACCACAAAGGAGACCCTTGGAATTTTGGAGCAAGGGTGTCCCATCATCTGTAGAAATACATCTCATGGCCTGCTATTGGGTCTTAGTGGAAACCGAACAATTGAAAACTGAACCATACTACCTGAGCTGCCTACCATGGGCTAAGTGTTACCTGACTCACAAAGCTATGAAGTAGGATGTGCACAATACCAATTCGTTACCAAATGGAAGTGGCATATTTGTAATCAGGCCAAGCAGGTCCTAAAGGCACAAGCAACTTACATAAAAAAGTTATCCAAATGCTTACTCCTGTCAATGCCTTCTGCTCACAAATACGTGCCTATAGCCTCATGGGGTATGAGAAAACTAAGGCCTAGTTTTGATGGCTCTGCACATTGTGTAGGCACCAGCCAAAGTGAACAGCTGCAGTATTACAACCCCCTTCTTCTGGGACAACCATGAAAGACACCTGTGAAGGTAAATGTTCATAGTGGGCAGGACTTCAGGCAGTACACATGGCCACACATTTTGCTTGGAAGGAGAAATGGCCAGATGTGTGATTGTTTGCTGGCTCATGGGTTGTAGCCAATAGGCTGGTTGAGTGGTCAGGTATGTGGAAAGGGCATGATTGAATGAATGATAAGAAAGACATCAGGGGACAAAGTATTTGGATAGATCTCTCCAAATGGGAAAAGGATGTGAAGATACTTATGTCTCATATAAATGTTCACCAAAGGGTGACTTTAACAGTAACGAAGTAGATACCATGACATATTCTGTGGACAGTTAACCTCTTTATCCAGCCATCTTTGCCATTGCCCAGTGGGCCCATGGTGGCAGAAATAGAGGTTATACATGAGCTAAACAACATGAACTGCCACTCACCAAGGCTGAGTTCCAGGTCTGCCAATAGCAAAGACCAACACTGTGACCTCCATATGTTACCATTCCCCAGGTGACCAACCAGTGACCTGGTGGCAGATTACTGCATCAAATCACTTTCTTTGTAGGAAGGTCAACAGTTTGTCCTTCTTGGAAAGTAAATATGACATAAAAAGATGTGATGGTGTGTCAACTAGACTGTGGGTAGACTTGTGATGGCTAATTTTCATCATCAACTTGATTACATTTGAAATCAACTAAAACCCAAGTGGCTGGGCACCCCTGCAATGGATCTTTTGAAGTGAGAAGACACACCTTAAGTCCGGGCCACACCTACTGGTGGCAGTCCACAGAAGATGTGGCCAGGACACGGAAGAAGGGGGCTTTTGCTCTGTGGGTACTTGTTCTCACTCTCCCTGGCAAGTTTATCTGTCCTCCTACTGAGGCATTCCTTCACTGGTGTTAGAACCTACTTCTTCAAAATTTCAGTTTAGACTGAAGACCAGCAGAGACATCCAACCTTGTGGATGCTATCTGATTCTTAGTCTTTCCATCAAGAGTCATCTTTTGTTGTGCTAGCCATAAGCCTATAAGCCATTCTAATAACTCCCTCCTTGACACTGTCTGTCTGTTTGTCTGTCAGTGTACATGATGGATAAATGCATAAAAAATGTAATTGATTGTGAAAGTGTAAAACAATAAGCATAGCTCCATCACTTCAGAATGTCCATTATAACTATAGAAATTTCACTGATATGTATAGAGTTTGGTACTGGGAAAATACTAATTAAGTGGCTATCTTAAATGAGCTGTCTGATTTATTTTTACTTGTGAATTCATTAAAAGAAAATGATTTCATTTAAAAAAACTGTTTTTGAAAAGAAAACTTTTTATTGATTCTTTATGAATTCCACATCATGTACCCAGATCCCAGTCATCTTTCCATCCCTTCATATCTGCCCTCTACCCTTGCAACCTCACCCCCAAAAGAAAACAAAAAAATTAAAATAAATTAAATAAATTAAAAAATAAATACATAAATTAAAAATAATAGAACAAAAGAAAACAAAAACCCATCTCTCTATGGAAGCTGTGGTGTGTCATAGTGTGTCACACAGTAAACACTTTTGCCCAAACAACTTTTCTTGCAAATGTTCACGTTGCAATGAGTCATTCATCAGTCTGGTTCGAGGCCTCTGGTTTCTGCCTCACTATCAATATTTGATCCTCACTAGGACTCCTCTCAGCTATCCTATTGTTGTTCTGTGTCATCCGATCTGCAAGAGAGGCCCCTTCACAAGCTCCAGCAGTTTGTAGATGAAGTAGATGTTAGGATAGGTCAACTCAGAGCTCTGGATCTGGGCCTGGGTGGAAGTCAAGTTGCTCAGCTTGCCAGCTCTCCTGTGCCCACACCACCAAGGCTTAAATGGAGAGTGGCAGCAGGGAGGAAGGGCAGTCTTCAGAGCACTGCAGCCAGTGAGGGGAATGGCCAGCTCTCCTGCACTCTGGGCCAGCACACCCATCTACCACAGGTGGTGAGGAAATATCAGGAAGCCATCTCTCCTGCACCCATGCCACAGTGCACAACAGATGGTGGGTAGGGACAGCTCTCCTGTGCTCTCACCCTCAGGAGAGATGTCCATGTGCTGTCCATGCAAGCTGTAGGGCCCACTCTCCTGAGTACTGCTGCCAGTGAGGCTCAGGGCCAGCCCTCCCACTCTCATGCCCTTGAAAGCAGCTCACCTGCCTGCCACGGGTGGCAGTGGGTATGGGGTGTCTCTCCCACGCCCACACCACTGAATGGTAGACAAGGGGGCAGGGTCAGCTCTCCAGAATGCTGCTGCCAGTGAGTGGTATGGCCAGCTTTCCTTAGTGTGTTAGCCAATGAGGTGTGGAGCCAGCTGGACGTCCTGCCACAGGTGAGTGGGAGGGCAGGCTCAGCACAGTGCTTAGACATCAACATGACCTCAGGTGGCATCCCAGACTAGGAACATCTGCGTAGCCTTTGGTGGTAACATAGGCCTCAGAATTCAACAACGGACCACTGACCCGGACATTCCTCTCCAAACCCCCACCAGGCAGCACTATGGGCCTATATGTCACCATAGTGTCAGGGGCAGTGCAGGCCGCTCAGATCAGCATGTTGCCCCGTACACACACACACACACACACACACACACACACACACACACACACACTGCAGCAGCACAGCGCTCAGAAATCACACGGTCTCAGGTGGAAGCCCAGACCAGGGACATCCCATAGCATTTCATGGTAACTTGGGTCACAGGCCTTGACACCGACCCCAGCTGAAGTAGGACCATAGACTCAGATGTTGTCCTCAGTGGCAGCCTGGGCCAAAAAGCATCACCATGGCCTCCAGTGGTTTCTCAGGCTTCTCATATCAGCCTGTTCCTCAAAGACATTGAGTCGCCAGCTCCGCCTTGGTCCACAGCTTCATTTTCTCTCCAACTCTCCACCACATACTCTGTCTTTCCCATCTCTCCATCACATATTCGCTCATCATAGCGGCACCCACAGCCGCAGGGCTGGGGTGGGTGCTTGGGTGTCCTTCTTCTCAAAAAGAAACAATGTTAAAGAATTATTTGCTTTGAGTACTCTGTGAACTTCAGTATTCTGCCATGGTCAATCCCAGTGGAGAAAAAAATACAGGCACCATGGATCATTGGGGGAGAGTGCTGAAGACATGACCAGGCTAACAGGAAGTACTCAAGGACCTTCGCTGCAGCCGAGCACTCGTGAACATGAAGTGTTTGAAATAGTCACACAGTGTTTGATCTGCTGCCTTTCTAGCGTTTGCTGAAGTCGGTGGTTATGAGAGCTTCACAGAGAAGTACATGAACGCCATTCCCTCTGTGGTCGAGGGGGACAACCTGACCATCAGCTCCAAATGCTACACTCCTCAGCCGGACGCCTTCCACATCTTCCGGGATCCCATCACTGGCGAGATCCCATGGCCAGGACTGATATTCGGAGTGACCATTCTAGCTATATGGTACTGGTGTGCAGATCAGGTGAGCATGTACGTTTGCATGAGTGGCTTATTATTTATATTATTTGTATTTATTTTTTTCTTGACTCATAAAAAAGCATCTACTTCCTGTTTTGTACACGTGATAATATTTAAACTGTCAAACACTTTTATGTGTTTTGTAGAAAATAGATGTTTTGGTCCCTCCTCTCTGCACTATGTTAACACCATCAGAGGGAAATACATTCGGCTCTTTCACTAAAATGTTTCGGTATTCATTTCCATTCCCTAAATCACTGTATTTAGCATATTCTGTGACACAGTAGAGTTGTCATTTTTGAAGAAATAAGGACTCTCCCAGTGTACAGTGAAAGACTGAATCAGAATTTTACCATTAACATTCCCAGAAGTGGTTCAAATACTTATATCTCTCTTTTTAAGCTTTTTAGTTTTCAGATTTTTCTGTTAGTTGAGAATTCAACTTTTCTTTTTTTGTTTTTTTTTATTTTTTTTATATTAATTACAGTTTATGCACTTTGTATCCCAACTGTAGGCCCTTCTTTCATCCCCTCCCAAATACAACCTCCCTCCCTCTTTTCCACCCATGCCCCTCCCCCAGTCCACTGATGGGGGGGTCCTCTTCCCCTTCCATCTGACCCTATACTATCAGGTCTTATGAGGAGTGGTGCATTGTTTTCCTCTGTGGCCAGGTAAAGTTGCATCCCCCTCAGGGGGGAGGTGGTCAAAGAGCCAGCCACTGACTTCATGTCAGAGACTGTCCCTGTTCCCATTAGTAGGGAACCCACTTCGATACTAAGCTGCCATAGGCTACATCTGTGCAGGGGTTCTAAGTTATCTCATTCATGGTCCTTGGTTGGAGTATCAGTCTCAGAAAAGACTCCTGTGCCAAGATTTTTTGGTTCTGTTGCTCTCCTTGTGGAGTTCCTGTCCCCTCTAGGTCTTACTGTCTCCCCCTTCTTTTTTAAGATTCCCTGCACTCTGCCCAAAGTTTGGTTATGGGTCTCAGCATCTGCTTTGATATGCTGCTGGGTAGAGTCTTTCAGAGTCTCTCTGTGGTAGGCTCCTGTCCTATTTCCTGTTTTCTCCTTCTTCCAATGTCAATCTTGTTGGTCTTTCTGAGTAAGGATTGATCATCTTACCCAGGGTCTTCCTTCGTGATTAGCTTCTTTAGGTGTACAGGTTTTAGTATGTTTATCCTATATTGTATGTCTAATATCCACTTATAAGGGAGTATATACCATGTGTGTCTTTCTGCTTCTGGGATACCTCACTCAGGATGATCTTTTCTGGATCCCACCATTTGCCTGCAAATTTCATGATTTCTTTGTTTTTTTATTGCTGAGTAGTATTCCATTGTGTAAATGTACCACAATTTCTGTATCCGTTCATCAGTTGAGGGATATCTGTGTTGTTTCCAGATTCTGGCTATTACAAATAAACCTGCAACTAACATGGTTGAGTAAATATCCTTGTTGTGTACTTGAGCATATTTTGGATACATGCCTAGTAGTATAGCTGGATCTTGAGGAAGCGTTATTCCTAATTGTCTGAAAATGCCAGATTGATTTCCAAAGTGTTTGTACAAGTTTACATTCCCACCAGCAGTGGAGGAGAGTTCCCCTTTCTCCACATCCTCTCCAGCATGTATTGTCACATGAGTTTTTTATCTTAGCCATTCTGATGGATATAAGGTGAAATCTCAGGATTGCTTTGATTTGCATTTCCCTGATGACTAAGGATGTTGGGCATTTCTTTAAGTGTTTCTCTGCAATTCAGTATTTCTAAATTGAGAATTCTCTGTATAGCTCTGTACCCAATTTTTTAATTGTATTACTTGATTTTTTGCTTTTTAACTTCTTTAGTTCTTTATATATTCTGGATATTAGCCCTCTGTCAGATATATGGTTGGTGAAGATCCCTTCCCAGTGTGTAAGCTGTTGTTTTGGTCTGATAACAGTGTCATTTGCTTTACAGAAGCTTTTCAGTTTCATGAGGTCCCATTTATTGATTGTTGCTCTTAGAGCCTGTGCTATTGGTGTTCTGTTCAGGAAGTTGTGTCCTGTGCTAATGAGTTCTAGGCTCTTCCCACTTTTTCTTCTAACAGATTTAGTGTATCTGGTTTTATCTTAAGATCTTTGATACACTTGGACTTTAGTTTTGTGGAGGGCGGTAAACATGGATCTATTTGTATTTTTTCTACATGTAGACATCCAGCTAGACCAGCACCATTTGTTAAAGATGCTGTCTTTTTTTCTATTATATGGTTTTGGTTTCTTTGTCAAAAATCAAGTATCTGTAGGTGTGTGGCTTTATTTCTGGGTCTTCTATTTGATTCCATTGATCCACCACTCTGTTTCTATGCCAGTACCATGCAGTTTTTATTACTATTGCTCTGTAATACAGCTTGAGATCAGAGGTAGCGATACCTCCAGATGATCTGTTGTTGTACAGGATCATTTTGGCCATTCTGGGTTTTTTGTTTTTCCAAATTAAGCTGAGAAATTTCTTTTTAGGTCTATTAAAGAATTGTCTTGGTATTTTGATGGGCATTGCATTGAATCTGTAGATTGCTTTTGGCAGGATAGCCATTTTCACTATGTTAATCTTACCGTTCCATGAGCACAGGAGACCTTTCTCTGATATCTTCTTCAATTTCTTTCTTCAGGGACTGAAGTTTTTTTCAAATGGGTCTTTCGCTTGCTTGGATAGAGTCACACCAAGGTATTTTATGTTATTAGTGGCTATTGTGAAGGATATTGTTTCCCTAATTTCTTTCTCAGCCATTTGTCTTTGGTATACAGGAGGGCTTCTGATTTTTTTTTTTTTTTTTAGTTAATTTTGTATCCAGCCACTTTGCTGAAGGTGTTTATTAGCCGAAAGTATTCTCTGGTTGAACTTTTGGGGTCACTCATGTATACTATTATATTATCTGCAAACAGTGATACTTTGACTTCTTCCTTTCTGATTTGTATCCCATTGGTCTCCTTTAGTTGTCTTATTGCTTTTGCTAGGACTTCAAGTACTATGTTGAAGAGATGTTGAGAGAGCGGGCAGCCTTGCCTTGTCCCTGATTTCAGTGGGATTGATTTAAGTTTCTCTCCGTTTAGTTTTATGTTGGCTATAGGCTTGCTGTATATTGTCTTTTCTATGTTTAGGTATATGCCTTTTATCCCTGGTGTCTCCAAGATTTTAAACATGAATGGGTTTTGGATTTTGTCTAATGCTTTCTCAGCATCTAAGGAGATGATCATGTGTTTTTTCTTCTTCAGCTTGTTTATTTGGTAGATTATATTGATGGATTTTTTTTATATTGAACCACCCCTGCATGCCTGGGATGATGGCGGATGATATCTTTTATGTGTTCTTGAATTCAATTTGCCAGTATTTTATTGAGCATTTTTGCACCAATAGTCATAAAAGAGACAGGTCTGAAGTTGGTTTTTTTTTTTTTTTGTGGGGGGGGGTCTTTGTGTGGTTTAGGTATCAAAGTGACTGTGGCATCATAGAATGAGTTTGGTAATCTTCCTTCTGTTTCTGTTTTGTGAAATAGTTTGAAGAGAATTGGGGTTAGCTTTTCTTTGAAGGTCTTGTAGAATTCTGTGCTGAAACCATCTGGCCCTGGGCTTTGTTTTGGCAGAGAGACTTTTGATGACTGCTTCTATTTCCTTGGGGAATTTACCTGATCTTGATTTAATTTTGGTAAGTGGAATATATCCTGAAAATTGTCCATTTCACTTAGATTTTCAAATTTTGTGGCATATAGGCTCTTGTAGTAAGACCTAATGATTGTTTGGATTTCCTCAGTGTCTGTTCTTATGTCTCCCTTTTCATTTCTGATTTTGTTGATTTGGATAGCTCTCTGCCTTTAGTTTGGCTAACTGTTTTTCTATCGTGTTGATTTTCTCAAAGAGCCAGCACTTGGTTTAATTGATTCTTTGAATTGTTTTATTTGTTTCTAATTTATTGATTTTAGCCCTGAGTCTGATTATTTTCAGCTGTCTACTCCTCTTTGGTGTGTCTGCTTTTTTTTTTTCCCTAGGGCTTTTAGGTGAGCCATTAAGTTACTTGAATTAGATGTCTCGAATTTCTTCTTGAAGGCACTTTAGTGCTATGAATTTTCCTCTTAGCACTGCTTTCACTGTGTCCCATAAGTATGGGTATGTTGTGCCTTCATTTTCATTGAATTCTAAGAAGTCTTTGATTTCTTTCTTTATTTCTTCCTGAACCCAGCTGCCATTGAGTAGCAAGTTGTTCAGTTTCCATGTGTGTGTAGGCTTTTTGCTAATTCTGTTGTTGTTGATGTTGAGCTTTAGTCCATGGTGGTCAGATAGGATAGAAGGGATTATTTTAATCTTCTTGTATCTGTTGAGGCTTGCCAACTATATTGTCTATTTTGGAGAAGGTTCCATGAGGTGCTGAAAAAAAGGTATACTCTTTTGAATTTGAGTGAAAAATTCTGTAGACATCTAGTAGATCCATTTGATTTAGGACCTCTGTAAATCATTTCCTCTGTAAATTATTTCCCTATTTAGTTTCTGTCTAGATGATCTGTACCTTGGTGAGAATGGAGCGTTGAAGTCTCCCATGATTAAGGTGTTAAGATCGATGAGTGATTTAAGCTTTGATAATGTTTCATTTACAAATGTAGGTGCTCTTGTATTTGGGGCATAGATGTTCAGAATTGTGCTGTCCTCCTGGTGGATTTTTCCTTTGATGAAAATGAAGAGCCCCTTTTCATCTTTTGTTATTAACTTTGGCTGAGAGTCTATTTTATTAGATATTAGGATAGCTACCCCAGCTTGTTTTCTGGGTCCGTTTGCTTGAAAAACATTTTTTCAGCCCTTTACTCTGAGGTAGTGTTTATCTTTGTTGTAGAGGTGTGTTTCTTGGATGCAGCAGAATATTGGATCCTGTTTCTGCAACTGTTCTGTTAGTCTGTCTTTTCATTGGCAAGTTAAGTCCATTGATGTTGATAGATAATAGTGACTAATGAATGTTAGTTTCTTTTATTGTGGAGTTGGTGGTGTTACTGTGTTTCATTGCTTATTTTCTTTTAGGTTTTTGTTGTATAGTTATCTACATCCTATGTTTTCTTGGGTGTAGTTGTTTGTTTGTTTGTTTGGGTTTTTTTTTTTTTGGGATAGGAGTTTTCCTTCCAGTATCTTCTGTAGGGCTGGATTGCTGTGTAGATATTGTTTAGGTTTAGTTTTGGCACGGAATATTTTTTTCTCTCCATCTATGTTGATTGAAAGCTTTGCTGGGTATAGTAGTCTGCTTTGGCATCTGTGGTTTCTTAAAGTCTGCATGATATCTGCCCAGGCCCTTCTGGCTTTCATATTTTCTCTTGAGAAGTCTGGTGTGATTCTGATAGGTCTACCTTTATATGTTACTTGGCCTTTTTCCCTTGCTCCTTTTCATATTTTTTCTTTGTTCTGTAGAATTAGTGTTTTGACTATGATGTGACTTGAGAGGTTTCTTTTCCGGTCTAGTCTATTTGGTGTTCTGTAGGCTTCTTGTATGTTTATGGACATTTCTCTTTTTAAGTTGGGAAAAATCTTCTTTTATGATTTTCTTGAAAATATTTTTTGGACCTTGGAGCCTGGAATCTTCTTTTTCATCTATTCTTATTATTCTTAGATTTTATTTTCATGGCGTCCTTGATTTCTTGGATGTTTTTGTTTGGAATGTTTCCAATTTTACTTTTTCTTTGAGAGATGTATCAATTTCTGCAACTGTATCTTCAGCACCTGAGATTCTCTCTTCCATCTCTTGTATTCTATTGTTGATTCTTACTTTTGTGGTTCCTGATCTTTTCTCTAAGTTCTCCAGATCCAGGGCTTTCTCTGTGTTTTATTGATTCTAATTCTGTTTTCATGTCTTACACCATTTCTTTCATTTATTTAAATGTGGATTCTTTTTTTTTTTAATTGTGGAATCTTGTCTTTCTATGATGGCCTCTATTTTTTTGTTTGTTTCCTCACTTTATGCCACTAATTGTGTCTCTACTTGTGCCTCTATTTGTTTGGCTGTATTTGCCTGTATCTCTTTGAGAGTTTTGTTTGTTTCCTCTTTATTTGCCTCCATTTGGGTGGCTATTTCTTTGAGAAATTTGTTCATTTCCTCTTTATGTGCCTCTAATAACTGGGTAAGTATAGCTTTAAAATCATTTTCCTGTGTTCCCGATAGATTGGAATGTCCACTGATTTGGGGGTTTGCTGGTAAAGCCATGATGTCCTGATTTTTGTTGGATGTGTTCTTTTTTCCGACCTCTGGCCATCTGCTTATCCATAACCTTTGCTGTCTGTTCATGGATTCTATACTTCAGCCTGGGTCCATCTTTCTCTGGTGTCTGGAGTATTCTTCAGGAATATGAGAGAGGTCCACTGGTTAGATAGTGTGCATTGGTGTTTCAGTTGTACCTAAAGGAGGAAGGTCGCCTGTGTGAGTGCACAAGTGTGGGAGAGCAAGCGCCGATGTGCGTGTGAAAGGGTGCCTTGAAGGACAGGGTAGTAGGGACTGTAGATGCCTGAAATGTGGGGCATGGGGTATGCAGGCCCAGGAGGGGTGGGGCGCTGGTGCTATTCACAGATGCAGTGCACATGCACAGATTCCCTGAATTCCTCAGTGGCCTACAGGCCTGTCATACTGTCCTTCTGGTATTCAGATCTGCATGGGCTCCAGGAACTGTTTGCCTGGACTCCACTGGTAGACCCACAAAACAGGGGCTTCAATGTTGAGAATGCTGTCTCAAGAATCCCTATGTGGCCCACAGTGGGGGTGTGGGTGGGAGGGATCCAATGTCTAGCTGCTAGTGTAGAGGGTCCCTGGATCTGGGGCTCTGCAAGCACTTACTTGAAGGTACAGCCACTCTCTAGCAGGCCTAATTGGAAAGCACAGGCCTAATTCCCCCCTCTTCTCTACTCTCAGATTTGGGCCTGCCAGGGCAAATGCGAGTATAGGAGATCCGTCAGCTCAGTGGTGCTGCAACTGCAGAACTTGGAGGCTGGTATAGTGGCCCATAGGAGTCCAGCCACAGCCTCAAAACTGGGAGGATGCTGGTACAGATGCCTGCTGGGAGGCCTTGGGAAGCCTGTCAGCTGTCCACAGACCTGGGTAGCCCAGCAGACCTGGGTGGCCTGTTCAGCCACCTGCCACTGAGGGACTTGGAGGGCTGCCTTCTTTTTCTCAGATACTGAGCGGGGAGTTCTGTGCTAGGAGCAGTGGGAACAGTGGGCTGCCTCCTTCACTGAAGAGGGGACCTGACAATGGCAAGTGCAGGGGGATGGAATATTCGCCACTCTCAGTCCCTGGAAAAGTCCTCAGGTGACCTGGATCCAAACTGTCCCAGGTCATGGGTTGTCCCCTTGTGCCCAGGAATCCTCAGTGTCAATGTTCTGGCTTCAGCTGCCACTCCACTCACCAATTACTGAGTTTCAGATCCTCTTCCCCTCAGGTACAGTGTGTGCTGGTTGCCGCCATCTTGGATCCCCCCCAACTTTTCTTCTTCAGTTCCCACAACCCATCTCCTGTTTTTCCATCCTCCCCACTAATACATATATGTTGTAAGCGACTATTAATATTTACTATTGGTTTATCTTCTAGTAACACTGCTGTTAATCCTCAGCAGCTGTAAAACCAAATCACCACATAGAGACTGGGTTTTTAGTTAACCTAGAACACAATGCTGGGCAATATTTACTCCCTCTTAAACATTCAAGCCCTCAGTTTCCTAACATTTAGATTTCCCACATTATACTTGCTTTTTGTGAAATCTTAGGTCTGGTTCATGCTCCATGTCCTCCAAGATCTCTCATCCAGCTCTGCTCTCCTCACTTTCTCTCCTCCCACTCTTCTCCTGCCTCCTGGCTCCTCCCCTCTTTCCTGTCCTCTGGCTCCTCCCTGCTCAACATTGTGTCTAGTTGCTTTTATTTTGTTCCTGTTTACACAAGAGTTGAGACAGGATACTTATAGTGAGTATCACAATGCAATATCTGGGTTGAAACCAGAGAGTTGGGGGTGGGGAAATCAGCATTTGAATTAACAAGGGTAAGGCATATACATTTTAAAAGAACATTATATCAACACATATATATTTTTTCTAAAATAGAAAATATAATATGTATTTAAATATTGTTCTTTGAAAGTTTTCTTCAGTGTGTTGTTCAATCATATCACCCCTCTCAACTCTCCCAGATCCAACCACCAAACTTTGTATCCCCTTTCTTTCAATTCTTCAAGGCCAATTTGTGCTGCTCAAGTCTTATTAGATGTGTGGCCTTCCACTGGAGTGTGGTCAAATATTAGAGGCTAAACTCTCTTCTTCTCCCAGCAGCTAATGATTGTCAGTAGCTCCATTCCCCGCTCTAGTGCTGGGATCTGGTCTGGCTTGAGCTTCAACAGGTTCTGTGCATGGTGTCACAATCATTGTGAGTTCCTGTATGCAGCTGCCCTATGTGTCCAGATATTTCCTCGTAGTCAGCCACTTCCTCTTGTTCTTACACTTTTTCTGCCCCTCTTCTGCATTGATCCCTGAGCCTTGAATGGGGTTATGAGTAGTACATATATTCTTTTTCTTTTTTCTTTTCTTTCTCTTCTTTTTCATTTAATTCTTTTTCTCTTACTTTCTTTTCTTTCTTTCTTTCCTTCTTTCTTGAGACAGGGTTTCTCTGTGTAGTCCTGGCTGTCTTGGAACTGACTCTGTACACCAGGCTGGCCTAGAACTCATAGCGATCTGCCTGCCTCTACCTTATGAGTGCTGGAATTAAAGGCAGACACCACCACTGCCCAGCACATATGTTCCTCTTTAAGGCTAGTCATTCTACACTTTATTACTTGTCCAATTGTGGGTTTTCTATGTTAATAACCATCTTCAGCAAATCCAAGATTCTCAGATGAGAGTTCAGAGATACATTGAGTTATGAGTACAGAATAAGCCATCAGGAGTGAGTTGAATATTATGTCCATTTAGCGGCATAATATTATTAGGTTCTTCTCTAGGGACAATGTCTTGACTAGCTATAGGTTCTTGGTGTGATAATGTTGTCATGTATGAGCTTCATGTTGTGGAGTGGAACTTTAATCCAATGATAAAGTCATTGGTTACTCCCAATCATATTCATACTTCACCAGTGGTCACATCTTGCTAGACCAGTCATGATTATAGCTTGCAGGGCTAACAGCTGAGTATGGCTGATGATGAGTCTTCTCCTCTTGTAGCTTGTTTTTAGCACCTTCCAGCTCTATGAAAGCTGTCCAGCACGGATGAACTTTCCAGGTCTGTATTAGCTTGATATTTTGTCACTCAACTACATGATGTCTTCAGCACTAGTATCTAATTGTCAAGTTCTCAAGGGTAGCCAAGAGCAATGGCAATAACCTGTAATTTTAAGGGAGCTGCCTATGGTACCTCATTATCCATCCCTACTTAAAGAAGTAACCCATAACTAGCACTGGAAATTTTACATATTAGCCTCAGGAATCTAGTAGTGGCGCTCCTACTCTGTTATAAGGTAACTTCATTTTAACATTTTGTGTGTGTGTGTGTGTGTGTGTGTGTGAAAACTTTTATACTAGTGTGTTTCCATATGTCTTTTCAAGAGATCCTTAGTGTTATTTACCCCTTCCCATAGTCTCTTTTCTACCCTATCATCTCATTTTAACCATTCTTATTCCATTATTTCCCCCTTTACCCTTTATACCAGTGTGTCCTTATTCCCCATAAAAATCCCTTCATATAGCCTGTCAGTAATTCCCTGACCTCTATAGATATTCCACTTGAAACACATATCTTAAGATTCAAAGTGACTATTCATAGATGAGAGCAAGAGAGACATTTGTCTTTCTGGGTCTGGAGTACCTCATTCAGAATGACTATTTCTAGCTCCCTCCACTTACCTGACAATTTCATTTTTAATAGTTGATTTAATAGTTAATTTATACTTACTTTTATAAATATACCATGTTTTATCATCCATTCATCAACTGAAGGGAATTCAGATGGAGAAGCAAGTATCTCTAGAATAGGATAGTAATTTCTTGGGGCATAAACTGAAGAGTGGGAGAGCTGGATCATATAGAAAATGTATTTTTAGCTTTTTGAGAAACCTCCACATTGATTTTCATAGCAGTTGCCCCTGTTTGAATTCTCAGTGAATAAATGTTCCTCTTCCCCATATCCTCTCCAGTATTTGTTTCTGATTGTCTTGTTAACCTTAGCCATTCTAATTGGGGTAAGATGAACTTTTAAAGTAATTTTAATTTGGATCTCCCTGCATTGATGGCTAAGGATAGTGAACTTTTGTTGCTGTTGTTTTGTTTTTAGAGACAGAGTTTCTGTATTAGAACTAGCTCTGTAGACTAGGCTGTTCTTGAACTCACAGAAATCCGCCTGCCTCTGCCTCCTGAGTGCTGGGATTAAGGGCGTGTGCCACCACTGTCTGGCAAGGATGTTGAACACTTTTAAAGTGTTCTCAGCTACTTTAATTTCATCATTTGATAACTCTCTGTTTAGTTCTATGCTCCACTTTTAGTTGGGTTGCTAGGTTTCTTAATGTTTAATTTTTTGAGTTCTTTATATAGTCTAGATATTAACCTTCTGTCAGATGTATAGGGTATTTTCTCAATTTTCTAGACTGCTCTTTTATTCTGGCTATGGTGTCCTTTATGTCTTTTATGCAGAAACTCTTTGGTTTCATGAGTCCCGTTAATTAAATATGAGTCTTGATGAGTGCACTATCAGGACCCTGTTCAGAAAGTCTTTTATGTGCCAGTGAACTCAAGCCTACTTACTGCCTACTTTCTTCTCTGTCGGCTGCAGAATAGCAGGTTTTATATTGACATCTCTTACCCATGTGAAGTTTAGTTTTGTGCAGGATGAGCTATAAAAAAAAATCAAATGGATGTGTGAGTGTGGGTCTATATTTGGGGCCTCAATTCTATTCCACTGGTCAATGAACTTGTTTTTATGCCGATACCATGCTGTTTTCATTACTATAACTCTTAAGTATAACTTGAAATGAAAACAAAACCTTTCAGCAGTGTTTTCTTTTTCAGGATTTTTTTTTCTACCCTGAGTCTTTCTTATTTTCATATTAAGTTTAAGATTATTTTTCCAATTTATATGAAGAATTTTTATTATAATTTGAATAGGTATTTCACTGAATATGTAGTTGCTTTTGGTAAGATGGACGTTTTCACAATATTAATCCTACCAATCAATGAGCACAGGATGCTTTTCTATTATCTGGTATCATTTTCAATTGTATTTTTTCATTGTCTTAAAATTTTGATTGTACAAGCCTTAATTATATTTATTTCAAGATTTTGAAACAATTTTGAATAACATTGTTTTATTGATTTTCTTCCTGGCATATTTATCATTTGTATTCAAGAAGGCTACTGATTTTTCTTTTCAGTGTTAATTTTGTATCTTGCTGGTTTGCTGAATCACTTGCCACCTGTATAAAGTTTCAGGGTCTTTTATATGTATAATAGTACCACCTACAAATAGAGACACTTTGACTCTTCCTTTCCTACTTACACCCTCTTTATCACCTTTATCACTCCAGTGAGGACTTGAAGCACTATGTTGAAGAGGGGTCTGAAGAGTTGACATTACTGACTTTAATGGAGAAGCTTAGAAATTTCCTCTATTAAGGAAGATGTTGGCTGTGAGCTTCCTGTATGTTGCCTTAGCTATGTTGATATATGTCTCCTAGAAAAGCCCATGAGGCCTCAGTCTTACACAAATAATTACAACTACAAAATACTGACAGCAGGAGAAATAGTCTTCCCCAGTGAAGAGCATACCAATTGGATATTTATTACTAAATTGTTAGCTCCCAAAGACATACATTCAAGTAACCTTATGCAGATATATTTACTGACATATATACTGATCAGGTATATTTGGGAATATATATATATGTATATATAATGCATGCAATAACAATGAAAAAAGAGGTCATGAATTTGTAAGACAGCAAGGAAGGATATACAGAAGTGTTTGAAGGAAGGAAAGGGAAAGGAGAAATGTAATTACATTATAACCTCAAAACACAAAGTAAAAGACAAAAAAAAATAGATCCCCGATGACCCTATTTTCTTCATGGCATTTAAAAAAATATTTATTTTTATGCGTGTGGTTGTTTTTGTTTGTATGTGTGTCTGGACATGTGTGCCTGGTGCCCAAAGAAGCCAGTAGAGGGCATCAAATTCCGTGAAACAGGAAGTTACAGATGGCAGCTATCTATCAAGTGGGTACCGCCACTCAAAGCCAGGTCTTCTGGACGAGCGCCCAACATCTTTAACCCTGAACCACAGGTGGTGGTGAGCCACCGCAGGGCTGCTGAGAACTGAATCTAGAGCCTGTCTAAGAGCAGTAAGTGTGCTTCATGGCTGAGCCATCTCTTCAGTCCCGACAGTATGATTTTTTTTTTTTATTATGAAAATAAACTTGAAAGTGTATTCTCGCCTTGTTTAAAGTCATTATCAGATTGTTACACTAAAATGCATTGTGTTTTCCCGGCAGGTCACCGTACAGCGCTGCTTGTGTGGCAAGAACATGTCTCACGTGAAGGCGGCCTGCATTGTGTGTGGCTACCTGAAGCTGCTGCCCATGTTCCTCATGGTGATACCAGGGATGATCAGCCGCATTCTGTACACAGGCAAGCCATGGACACATGAATCCTCTTCTCTATGCTGATGTCTGTGGTTTTTAAGATAAGAAAAACATAGATAGGTTAGAATGAGAGATGGAGGGAGGAGCTTCTGGGAAAAGAATCGGAGGTGGAACATTTGGCAGACTTGGCACTCTTAAAGTATCGCTTTCATACGTGCTGCCTGTCTCCTTGCAGACATGTGAAACTGTGCATCTGGTTTCCATTTGTGGATGTAATGTGAGGTAGTCCAAGAGATAGTCCAGGTAGCTCAGTCTGTAAAATACCTACCACAAATTCAAAAAAACCTGAGCTCAAAAACCCAACAACCCCGTAAGAGCCAGGGACAGTATTGCATGCAGTGTCTGCAGCTCCTGTGCTAGAGAGACAAAGATAGGCAGATCCCCAGAGCTCATTGGACACCAGCCTACCCAAAACTAGACTCGGAGCTCAGGGGCGAGGTGGGGACCCTGCCTCAAAAAAAATTCTGTGTAAGCGTGAGGATCTGACTATGATTATCCAGAACCCAGGAAAAAAGCTAGGCGTGGCAGCGTATAAAGGTAGCCCCCGTCCTATGAGGCAGAGACAGGATCCTGTATCTTACTATCCAACTAATTGCTGTGAAATAGTGAGTATCTGGTTCACTGAGTAATCCTAATCAAAAGATAAGGTGGAGGGTTATGGAGAAAGATGCTTAATATTGACCTCTGGCCTACACGCATGCATGTACACACAGACACATATAACATGACCATGGATATGCTGTATACATGCGTACTATTTCTTGAACAAGATTTATAAATGAGCAAAAATAATTTTGAAAAGTTAATGTGTTAAAGTATTGGTCTAGGTGGTTCTTCATTAGTTTTTTTTTTTTTTTAAACAACCATGATAATATGCTCCAAGTAAAATTTTCATCAAAGGGGTTGGGGGGG
>NW_026585698.1:14580134-14584603 GCF_907164565.1 Psammomys obesus | reverse complement strand
TTCATGACCTTTTCTCATTGGTATATCCTTCCACTAACAGTATTTGGAGTTACTCTATTAAATACAATTTTATATTAGGTTAGATTACAATTGGGTATTTCATTAATTTTCAGCCTCTTTTAGATACAAAGGTCATATACTTTCTAACACCCCCCCCAGTACTTTTGACACATTTCACAGATTTCTGCTTTGTCTTTAATGATTTATTCATAGATTATACCATTTAGAAACATGTCTTAATTTTTCCAGAGCCACAATGAACAGCTTTGCACAAAAGTTTTTGTAGGTGATCCCCTGTACCACTGGTACATATTTTTAGAAGTTTGACTGAAGGCTGAGAGTATTCTCCATACATGAACCATCTGCCACTGTTCTTTCAACTCTTTCCTTCTTCTAGCATGTTTACATGAGGTTGTTGGTGGCCTTATCTTGTATTTTTAAAACCTTATTGTGACATGTCAGTTTCCCCATCCTCGGTTTTCACTTATTTTTCTTCTGTTTATTGGATTCTTACCATGCAGAGTTTTCTATTTTATATAATCAGATTTAACCATACTTTCCCATAGAGTCCTCTGACGTTTGCTCACAGCCATTTGTAGGGCAGCAACAGTGATTTCCATATCCTGTCTTTGGTGATGACTTATTGATTCTTCTTGTTACAGATGAATCTGAGCAAGCCAGTGGATGTCTTAGGAGAGCATGTAGCGTATTCTGTGGTTTGCAGAACAAAGGGCCTAAGCTAACCAAAGAAGAGGAAGAAGCCCTGAGGAAAAAATTCTCAGACACATCTGAGAAGCCCTTTTGGAGAAATGTAGTGAATATCAATGCCATCATCCTCTTGGCTGTGGCTGTCTTTGTCCATGCCTATTTTGCCTGAACCCTGAGCGAAGCAAAGGACTGAGTTTTCTTTTATAAAGTTTGTCATGTGACAAAGTAGATGACCAATTGGAAATGTTGTGCAATTAGATTGCTATACATATGATTTCTTGCTTTTATCATGCCTTTGTGTTAATCAGTTGAAAGATCCTTTTTTCCAGGTCTATTTAGGTGGAAATAAAAACGTATATATTTAAGATACATAACATGGTGATTTGATATGTACACACTTTGAAATGATAATCATGACCAAATTAATATACCTATCATCTGCTTTGGTCATCTCTTGTGTTCTCAAGGATGACAATATTTAAGATGTGCTCACTTAGTAAACTTAAGTTTACAATAGCATTTTTTTAGTATAATCACTATAATTTATATAAATTCCCAGAATTCTTTTTGTGTCTAAAACTGTATGCCCTTTGATCAACATCTAACTATTTCAAACTTTATAACTATGAAAACTCACTATTCACTGGATGTGATGTGAAGTCTTAGTGAATTAATATCCCATGGTTGCAAAGCAAGCTTACCTTCTTCCATGCATATCTTCCAGAACAATTTATCCTTAGCAATTGTTTCTGTGGGGCAGGCTTCCTTATGTGCCCATACACATATTTGTAATGCATGTGTATATTCTACCTCCCTGAAAAGGGAGTATAAATGTCGTAACAGTGAATGAATTGAAAAGCTTGACCTTGTCTTTAATGGAAATCTATACCATCATATTCATTATTTTTCTCCCCTCTCTTTCTCCCTCTCACTCCCATTCCCTCTCTCTCTTGCCTCAGTCCTAGAAAGGTTATGTGGCTCATTTATATTCATACAACCTGTTACCAGGCAGAGTTTGGTCATCAATCCACATTTTCCAATTCCACATGAATTATGCAAAACCTCATGGTTCATTTTTAGTGTGGGTTTCGATATTTAATGCTAATAGAAACAAATGGATTTGGCTACATATATTACAGTTTGGTTGAAAACAAAAAAAACTGTCTGTAGCTAGGCATGGTGGCACACACCTTTGATCCCAGTACTCAGGGAGGTAGAGGCAGGGGGATTGATGTGAGTTCCAGGCCAGCCTGGTCTACAGATCAACTCCAGGACAGCCAAGGCTGTTACACAGAGAAACCCTGTCATGAAAAACAAAAACAAAGCAACAACAACAAAAAAGACAGTCTGTACCATTACCATGTAATTGATGTGTACTAGAACATAACAACTTTTTCAAACATTATGGATGCTTGAAACACACATAGGAGCCTCTCTCTCCCATCCCTCACCCATCAACACACAGACTGGCCTAACTCCGGACCCACAGCTCACAAACTGGCCTTGTCTATTAGGTTCAACTTCCCCTCTCCCATCTGAGTGACATCCAAGAAAAAACCAATGTATGGCTGAGTGAAACAAGAAAGACAATCACAGAGATCCGCCTGCCTCTTCCTCTGTGAGTGCTGGGATTAAAGGCGTGCACCATTACCTCCCCACCTTAGGTCTACTCTTGTTGCATCTCGTTATGCCACTTTCAGGTGATACCACTGGGAGACCTGCTTTTTTTTTAAAGGGAAACTGAGGAGCAGTGGATCTGGGGAAAAGGAAAGGAAGGGACTTGTAGGTAGGGGAGGTTGTGGTGGGGTTGAATTCTACAAAAAGGAGGGGGTGGGGACCTAGCAGTGATAGCACATGCTTTTAATCCAAGCATTCAGTAAGTAGAGGCAGGCAGATCTCTGTGAGTTAGAAGGTAGCCTCATCTACAGAGTGAGTTCCAGGACAACCAGGGCTACACAGCAAGAGCAAAACCCTGTCTTGAAAAAAAAAAAGGGAGAAAAAGATATCATATCCAGAAAACTAGTCTCAAGCAGAACACAGGAAACAATACTCCAGAGTAAAGAAAGAAATTAACATAGCCCAGAACATGTAAGAAGAAAATAAATGGAGAAAGCAAAGTATAATGAAGAACTCAAAAAATGAAAAACAAGCAACAACAAAATGACTGCAATTAACAGACAGTTTTAAAAAATAACTATAAATATTAATGGCCTCCATTCACCAAGAAAAAAAAAAAAAACATAGACTAACTGAATGAATTAAGAAACAAAATGTATCTTTCTGTTTTCTACAAGATACTCAGGTTTTGTTTTGTTTTTTTTTTTTTAAAGGCACCACCTTGAAATGAAAACATGAAAAAAATTGTTCCAATCAAAGCAATCAGATGCTGCTATTCTAGTGTCTGATAGAACAGACTTCCAACTAAAACCAATCAAAAAAGATAAAAGAGTATACTTTATTCTAATCAAGAGAATAATTAATCAAGATGACATTCAAATCCTAATCATATATGCACCAAGCTTCATCAGAAGTGTACTACTGAATTTAAACACACAAAATTACATCAATCCGTTAGGAGTATGAGATTTTAATTCTCTACTTCTTCCAAAAGACAGATCATGTATCTGGACTGAAACATTAGAAATGAATGGTCTTCCACATCAAATGTATATAAGACACTACAGAACAGAGATAGCTACAGAGTATTCCACCCAAATGCCAAAGGATGCACAGTCTACTCAGCAGCTCCTGGAGTGGTAACCCACAAATATCCACCCTTAATTACTGGGCCAAGGTTCCTGATATGGCTGGTGGAGGAATTAAACCAGGATCAGTGGGGAGGGCCAACAGCAAGACCTCGGCTGTGACAATTTTATTGAGAGCAATCCCATTTTATACAGTGGCAATTGTCAGGATGAAGGTGGTTGCAGTTGCCAAGATACAATGACAAGCTATACAGGATACACAGGATTAATGTCTAAGAGCAATTGTCCTGTCAAGTTTCTAAATGTTTCATTGACGTCTAAGGGACATTAAGAAACACAGAGGCAGCCTGAACGCTTCATTGCCTGAAGGAGTGCCTCTGTTTCTCAGGAACTGAAAAATTGAGTGTCCCAGGAGCCATGAACTCTGACATGACAGACCTATGATGCATGCTTCTCAAAGCAGCTAGATCAGGTTGACCCCATGATTCCCTGCAGTAGCCTCCTCTAAAATAGACCATATCTTGGCACACAAAACAAATCATAGCACATTCAGGAAGACTTAAATAACTCCATGTTTTTTATCTGACTGTAATAAAACTTAAAATCAACAGCAAACAAATATCATGGGGATTGAACACCTCATTTTTAAATGATACATGGATCAAAGAAAAATTCAAATAGAAAATTTAAACTTCCTGGAACTAAATGACAATGAAAACACAAGACAAAAAAAAAAAAAAAGCCTCTCGGACACATTGAAAGCAGTCCTTTGAGAGAAACTTATAGATGTAAAATGCCTACTTTTTTTTTTTGTCAACTGGACACAAGTTAGAGTTCTCTTCAAAAAGGAATCCAATTAAGAAAACACCCCCAAACTGAGCATGGTGGTGCATGCCTTTAATCTCAGCAAACAGGAAGCAGAGACTGGTGGATCTCTTCGAGTTCAAAGTCAGCCTGGTCTACAAAGTGAGTCCAGGACAGTCATGGCTGGTTACACAAGAAACCCTGTAAGAAAAGAAAAGAAAAGAAAAGAAAAGAAAAGAAAAGAAAAGAAAA
>NW_026585698.1:14501668-14580124 GCF_907164565.1 Psammomys obesus | reverse complement strand
AAGAAAAGAAAAGAAAAGAAAAGAAAAGAAAAGAAAAGAAAAGAAAAAGAAAAAGAAAAGAAAAGAAAAGAAAAAGAAAAAGAAAAAGAAAGAAGAAAAGAAAAGAAAAGAAAAGAAAAGAAAAGAAAAAAGAAAGAAAATGCCTGTTAGGCCCAGCAGGGAGCCTAACTAGTGAAGAGGCTTGCTGGGAAGGAAATTCGGAGGCCAGAATTGATGCAATTAACAAGAGGTTTATTTACACCATCGCTGGTGCTAACTTTGCATCCATGCTAGAGTCAGCAGTGACTCTCAGAAGCCTCGGGCTTTTAAAGGGGTAGACGAGGGGGTTACAGGTCTGACAGCATGGGAGCGGATAAAGGGTCTAGTGTGGGCACCAGGTCTGGTCAGCTTTGTCCAAGACAGCTGGGAGATAGCTGATCTTTCCTGATATCAGCTACTGTTAAAGGTGGGGAAAGGATTAGTACATTCAAAAACATAAGTTATAAGGCTAGTCTGATTCTTTCATGCCTCCATCACATTGCCTATAAAGCATTTTCTTGATTGATTATTAATGTAAGAGAGCCCAGCCCACTGGGGTACCACCAACCCCAGGCAGGTAGTCCTGGGTGAAATATGAAGGCAAACTGAGTAAGCCATGAGAACAAGCCTGTAAACAGCACTCCTCATAGCCTATGCTTCAGCTCCTGCCTTCAGGTTCCCCTGTAGTGTTTCTGCTTTGTCTTCTCTCAGTAATGGACTATGATCTGTAAGCTAAATAAACCCTCTCCTCCCCAAGTTGCTTTTGATCATTGTCTTTATCACAGCAGTAGAAAGCAAACTAGGACTTCTGTAGCATTTAGGCGAATACAAATTAAAACTACTTTAAGATTTCATACCACTACAGTCGGAGCAGTCAGGTTAAAAAAAAAAAGTGCTGGGAATGGTGACACATGCCTTTAATCCTAGCACTTGGGAGGCAGAAGTAGGCAGATCTCAGAGTTTGAGGCCAGCCTGGTCTACAGAGCAAGTTCTATGATGGCCAAGACTACATAGAGAAACCCTGGTATGCTCAGCCCTTTAAAGCCCTCTTTAAACCAAGAGTGTTCTGTAAATAAAAGCTAAATAAAGTTTACCATAGGTGGAGAAGATGAGCAAACATAAGTTAGAGTTATCTTTAACAGGCAGTGAACATAGGGGGGAAAAAACAGAGTGAGAGGAAGTCCTGAGAATGGGAAGAGGAAGTAGAAGGGAGGGACATTCAGTTTGAAGGGTTTTTGAGACAGTGTGAAGAAAGAGATGGGCCTTTTTTTCCTTCTGGAACATCTGGCAGAGTAGGAAGGTCAGCTGGGTGCTTTTTCTGCCTCTCTGAGCTAGTAGCCTTTCACTCTAGCATCTGGCTCCCGAGTAACTGGTAAAATCAAACAATTTAGATGCTGCTTAAAACAAGAGGCTATGGATCTGAATATTGGGTTCTCAAAAGAGAAACTGGGGAGGACACTCCATCCAAGCACTAACACACAAACATGAACCTTTTAGAGTCTACTTGTGCTGACACCCAATAAATAACCATGTGCTTCTCCCTATCCCCACCTTTTTTTATTTTATTTATTTTTCCTTTTGCCCACCACTCTCATAGAATTGAATCCTTATCTGACCATGTAAAAACTGACACCATGACTGCTCCATGGTATGGTTAAGAGTAAGATTTTTATTGTAGATATGATAATGATATATAGATCTATATGATATATAGATATGGAAACCAGTCAACAAAGTTAGCTGGAGACAAAGAGCCTAGACACGCATCTTCAAGTCAGGTCCTGCTAACCTGAGTAGACTCTTACAACCTTAGGAATTTATAAACAAAAGGGAAAAAAAAAGAGTGAGAGGACCAGGCCTGCCCCCTACCAAAGTCATCAGTCCCAGGAAGTAGGCCATAGGTCACCAATTTTAGGAACAAGACCATAAAATCCCCTATCCAAGGAATAGCCTGGACCAGACCTTAGGGAGCCCTGCCAGTTAATATTTAACCATCACCTCGAGCAATGGCTAATCAGTGAATACCTGGAGTTTAACCAGGTATTTTTTACAATAGGTTGAGTAAAACAATTATGGTTTGGCCCTCTGGACACCTGATATTTGCTAAATGTCAGTCAATCAAAAAACTGCCAGCTGGAATTCCCCAAACCTTTCTGTAGCCCCAATAAAAACCCCTCTCTCCCTGAGCTTGGGGCTCTATACTTGAGAACTGCTACATCTATGACAGTGTGGGCCTGAGCTGGAGCTCAGTGTGGAGCTGAGCTGTAATAAAGACCCTACTGCATTTTCATCAGAATTGGCTCCTTTGGTCTTTGGGGTCTGTGAGACTTGGGCATAACATCTTGGGGACTCATCAGGAATCCCCAAGATCCACCCCAAACCCCCAAATCAAAGGGTAGAGGACCAACCAGTAAGCGTCTTATCTGTGTCTGTCTCAGTGTTCCTCTAGTTTCTGTTTGGGGCCTCGAGGCAAAATCTGTAATCTTGTGTGGTAAGAAAGGATAGGGTGGATGCACTAGACAACTGTGGCCACAGGGGCCTGGAAGACATTCCAGACCCCGTTGGAGGGGACAGAGGGCCCTTAGTTTCTGGAGGTTATGGAGGACCCTTAATTTCTATAATCTCTGGAGAAGGACAAAGAGGGTCACTCTCACCACTGTCCTACTTTTGGTTTTTCTGCCTCACGAGCTGTGGGATCTGTTGTCTGGCTCTGTGTGTCTTTCTGGTTGACTGTCTTGTCTGTCGCTGCCTAATTTTTTTGTGACTGAGACTGATGACATGAGACAGACTCCTTCTAACCCCCTAGACTTAATTCTTGCCCATTTCAGGGAAGCTCAAGCCATGCTGCACAGACTGGTGGTGGCAGTGTTGAGGAGGTGCCAAGGGATAGTTACTGTATCCGGAGTCCCAGGCTTGGCACCTCTGCCACTGCTCTGGCCTCTGGTCTGGTGGAGCTTGACAGAGCCCATGTGGGGTATGCTGCTGCTCCCTCACTCTGCTCTGCTCCTGTCTCTCTCTCGTGCTCATGTCCAGTCTGCTGGTCATATTGAGTCTACTTCTCTCTCTCTTTGCTTTGGACTCTTCCAGATTGTTTGAAGGTAGATTCCTGAGTCCAGCCATCTCAGGGACAAGTTCCATCTTGCTGGTGAGAGAAACAAAGGATTAAGAACCAGTGGGTATTGTTTTAAAGTTTAAAGCACAAGCCGAACTAAGGCCAGCCAAGTAGAGATATGTCCAGCCACCTTCAGGGAAGAACTGGCCTTAATGCACTGAGGGGAAGAACTAGCTTTCCTGCACTCTTTTCTGCCCACTAGTTATACAGTTGCTAGGAAACAGGCCGATATGACCAGGCCAGAACTGTTTGTAGTCTTGGCGCCTAAAGTGGACCAATCATTTCAAAAGTCAATCTCCTTTACCCAATCAAGTAACACCAAAGCATGTAAGTCTCTGCTTGTGGTTTTGCCCCATAAAAACCTTGCTCCAAAAAAAAAAAAAAACTTGCTCCCCTAGATTGCCACATTCCTCTCCTGTTTCCACAGGACGTTTGCTTCCCATGTTTGAAGGTGTATACAATTAAAAGAAAAAACCTCATGTATTTACAGCAGAGTCTACTCCTGGTCTTTCAGGGTTCATGAACTGGGTACAGCAATGGCAAGGCCAAAACTGAGTTCATATTCTCAGGCCCCAGTAGCCAACGCCTATCCTGCTTCTTCAGGTGTTTCCATGGTTGCCTGATAACCAGTAAAGAATGTAAAGAAGGAAGTTGCCATTATCTGTTAATTGAGCTAAGGTATACAAGTCATAACTATGTTGCCTGTCTTGACTTAATTAACGAAGTGGAACTGGCCCACTCCTTTGTTCCTTTATCACTCTGAGCTCAGGACCAAAGGTCTAGGAGGATGAATTAAGGGCCTTGAGGCCAGGTGTCCAGGGAATGGTTGGCTGGGAATTAGGTCACTCTTTGATAGCAGGATGTTTGCACAGGCTCAAGGTGAAGAATCAATGTTACCTCTTTCTCTTGTCTCTTGAAAGCCATTTGGCTTTTCCCGGCAATTAGGGAGAATCTCAAGACAAGCACAGCAGCTCAGGGGTCAGCTGGCAGTGATTGCCCCAAGCACAAGCCTCTGAGCTGTGTGTCTGAAACAGGACAGGTAGGCCTCCTGGGGCTGCACCTCCGCCTGGGTAGGGGTAGCCCAAGCAGGTGCCTCAGCACTCCCTGACTGAGGCTGCAGAGGTAGCCACCTCAAGTACAGGCATCACTGCCCAGCAGCCAAACAGTAGATACCACTGAGCTGATGGATCTCCTACATCTCATTGCGCCTGAGGGCCCAAATCTGAGAGTAGAGAACAGGAGGAACCCCTGTGCTTTCTGATTAGGTCTGCAAGCAAGTGACTGTGCCTTTAAGTGAGTGCTTGCAGAGCCCCAGATACAGGGTTCCTCTACAACAGTAGCCAGACATCAGATCCCTCCCACCCACATCCCCACTGTGGACAACATAGGGATCCTTGGGACAGCATTCTCAACATTGAAGCCCCTGTTCTGTGGGTCCACAAGTGGATTCTAGGCAAACAATACCAGGAGCCCAGAGAGATCTGAATACCAGGACTACAGTACAACATGCCTGTAGGCCACTGAGGTATTCAGGGCACCTGCACATGTGTGTTGCACCCACAAACAGCAACAGTACCCACAACCTCTCCCGAACTTAAGCACCTTCCAGGCGTCTACATATTCTAGCACCCTCTCCCTCAAGGCACAATGCCACACACATACCCATGCTTGTACATACAAGCCTGCGACCTTCCTCCCTTAGCTACAGGTGAAATACCAACATCCACTCTCAAACTGGCGGACCTCCCTCTTCTTCCTGAAGAACACTCCAGACACCAGAGACAGATGGACATAGTCTGAAGTACAGACTCCAGGAACAAACAGTGAAGTTTATATAGATAAGCAGATGACAAGAAGGAGGCTTAAGAACAATCCAGCAAAAATCAGGACATCACAGTTTCACTAACAAACCCAAAAATCAATGGATATGCTAATTCATCAAACCACAGGAAAATTATTTTAAAGCTATGCTTATTCAGTTATTAGAGGCACATAAATAGGAAAAGAACAAAGCTCTCAAAGAAACACAGGCAAATGCAGCCAAACAAACAGAGGCACAGGTAGAGGCACAAGGAAACGAACAATAAAAATAGAGACAATCATAGAAAGACAGGAGTCCACATTCAAACAGATGAAGGAAATGGTACAAGACATGAAAACAGAATTAGGATCAATAAAGAAAACACAAACAGAGAAAAGTCTGGATCTGGAGAACTTAGAGAAAAAAATCAGAAACCACAAAGGTAAGCATCACCAATAGAATACAAGAGATGGAAGAGAGAATCTCAGATGCTGAAGATGCACTCACAGAAATTGATACATCTCTCAAAGAAAAAGTACAATGGAAAAAATTCCAAACACAAAACATCCAAGAAATCAAGGACACCATGTAAAGATGAAATCTATGAATAATAGGAATAAACGAAAAATAAGATTCCATGCTCTAAAGCCTAGAACATATTTTCAAGAAGATTTTCCCAACTTACAGAGAGAAATGTCCATAAATATACAAGAAGCCTAAGAACACCAAATAGACTAGACCAAAAGAGAAATTCCTTATATCACATCATAGTCAAAACACTAAATCTAAAGAACAAAGAAAAAAATATGAAAAGCAGCAAGGGAAAAAGGCCAAGTAACATATAAAGGTAGACCTATCAGAATCACACCAGACTTCTCAAGAGAAACTATGAAAGCCAGAAGGGCCTGGGCAGATGTCATGAAGACTTTAAAGGATCACAGATGCCAACGCAGACTACTATACCCAGCAAAGCTTTCAATCAACATAGATGGCGAAAACAAAATATTACACGACAAAAATAAACTTAATATCTACACAGCAAACCAACCCTATAGAAGATACTAAAGGAAAACTCCAATCCAACAAAATCAACTACACCCAAGAAAACACAGTATATACATAACTTCACAGCAAAGAATTAAAAGAAAACAAACATTGAAACACAGTAACACCACCAACTCCACAATAGAAAGAAATAACATTCATTGGTCACTATTATCTATCAACATCTATCAACATCAATGGACTTAACTTACCAATAAAAAGACACAGACTAACAGAACAGTTGCAGAAAGAGGATCCAACATTCTACTGCATCCAAGAAACACAGCTCTGCAACAAAGATAAATACTACGTCAGAGTAAAGAGCTGGAAAAATGTTTTTCAAGAAAACTCACCAAAAAAACAAGCTGGGATACCTATCCTAATATCAAACAAAATAGACTTTCAACCAAAACTAATCAAAAAACAAAAAAAGGAGAAAGGTGCACTTTATTCTCATCAAAGGAAAAATCCACCAGGAAGACTTCAAAATCCTGAACATCTATGCCCCCAATACAAGATCATCTGCATTTGTAAATGAAATATTATTAAAGCTTAAATCACACATCAATCCCAAAACCTTAATAGTTGCAGACTTCAACATTCCACTCTCACCAAGGGACAGATCATATAGACAGAAGCTAAATTGGGAAATACATACAGAGGCCCTAAATCAAAGGACCTAATAGATGTCTACAAAACTTTTCACCCAAACTCAAGAGTATACCTTCTTTTCAGCACTTTAAGGAACCTTCTCAAAAATTGACCATATAGTCAGGCAAAATGCAAGGCTCAACAGCTACAAGAAGATTGAAATAATCCCTTGTATCCTATCAGACCACCATGGCCTAAAACTAGACCTCAACAACAATACAAATAATAAAAAGCCTACATACACATGGAGACTAAACAATGCTACTCAATGGCAGCGTGATCAGGGAAGAAATGAAAAAAGAAATTAGAGACTTCCTAAAATTTAATGTAAATGAAGACACAACTAACCCAAACTTATGGGACACAATGAAAGCAGTGAGAAGAATAAAGTTCATAGCACTAAGGGCCTCCAGAAAGAAGTTTGAGACATCTCATGAAAGCAACTTAACATCACACCTAAAAAAAGAAGCAGACACATCCAAGAGGAGTAGAGTATTGGAAATAATCAAACTCAGAGCTGAAATGAATTTGAAACAAAGAAAACAATACAAAGAATCAATGAAACTAAGAGCTGGTTCTTTGAGAAAATCAACAAGATAGACAAACCCTTAGTCAAACTAACAAAAAGTCAGAGAGAAACTATCCAAATCAGCAAAATCAGAAATGAAAAGGGGGACATAATGATAGACTAAGGAAACAGACTGACATAATGATAGATTGAGGAAATCCAATCATTAGGCCTTACTGCAAAAGCCTATATGCCACAAAATTTGAAAATCTAAATGAAATGGACAATTTTCTTGATAGATTCCATTTACCAAAATTAAATCAAGATCAGGTAAATAAACAGTCCTACATCCATCAAGGAAACAAAAGCAGTCATCAAAAGTCTCCCTGCCAAAAAAAGCCCAGGGCCAGATGGTTTCAACACAGAATTCTACAAGATCTTCAAAGAAGAGCTAACTACAATTCTCTTCAAACTATTCCACAAAATAGAAACAGAAGGAACATTACCAAATTCATTCTATAAAGCCCTAGTCACCTTGATACCTAAAGCACACAAAGGCCCAACCAAAAAAGAGAACTTCAGACCTATCTCGCTTATGAACATTGATGCAAAAATACTCAAAAAAAAAAAAAAAACTTGAAAACCGAATCTAAGAACCCATAAAAGATATCCACCATCACCCCAGGCATGCAGGGGTGGTTCAATATACGAAAATCCATCAATGTAATCCACCATATAAACAAACTGAAAGAGGAAAACCAATGATCATCTCCTTAGATGCCAAAAAAACATTTAACAAAATCCAACAGCCGTTCATGTTAAAAGTCTTGGAGAGATCAGGGTTTCAATGCACATACTTAAACATAGTAAAGACAATATACAGCAAGCCTATAGCCAACATCAAACTAAACAGAGAGAAACTTAAATCAATCCCACTGAAATCAGGGACAAGGCAAGGCTGCCCACTCACTGTGTCTCTCTTCAACTTAGTACTTGAAGTCCTAGCTAGAGCAACAAGACAACTAAAGGAGATCAAGGGGGATAAAAATTGGAAAGCAAGAAGTCAAAGTATCACTACTTGCATATGATAATATACATGAGTGACCCAAAAATTCAACCAGAGAACTCCTTCAGCTGATAAACGCCTTCAGCAAGGTGGCTGGATACAAAATTAACTCAAAAAAATCAGTAGTCATTCTGTACATGAACGACAAGAAATTAGGGAATATACACCATTCACAATAACATAAACATAAAGTACCTTGGTGGAATTATAACCAAGCAAGTGAAAGAGCTTTTTTTTAAAAAAAACTTCAAGTCTCTGAAGAAAGAAATTTAAGAAGATATCAGAAGATATCCATGCTCATGGATCGGTAGGATTAACACAGTTAAAATGGCCATCCTGTTAAAAGCAATCTACAGATTCAATGCAATTCCCATCAAAATACCAACAGAATTCTTTACAGACCTAGAAATAACAATTCTCAATTTCATATGGTAAAACAAAAAACGCAGAATTACTAAAACAATCCTGTACAACAAAAGATCATCTGGAGGTATCTCCATCCCTATCTCAAGCTGCACTACAGAGCAATAGTAATAAAAACTGCATGGTACTTGCATAGAAACAGAATGGTGAATCAATGCAATCAAACACAAGATCCAAAAATAAACTCACACACCTATGGATACTTGATTTTTGACAAAGAATCCAAAAAACATACAATGGAAAAAAGATAGCATCTTCAAAAAATGGTGGTAGTCTAACTGGATGTCTACATGTAGAAAAAGGCAAATAGATACAGATTTATCTCCCGGCACAAAACTAAAGTCCAAGTGGATCAAAGGCCTCAACATAAAACAAGACACATTAAACTTGTTAGAAGAATAAGTGTGGAAGAGCTTTGAACTCATTAGCACAGGAGATAACTTCCTGAACAGAACACCAACAGCACAAGGTTCTAAGAGCAACAATCAATAAATGGAATTGAAAGCCTCTGTAAAGCAAAGGACACTGTCTTCAGAACAAAAGGACAACCTACAGACTGGACAGGATCTTCAGCAACCATGTATCTGACAGAGGGCTAACATCCAGAATATATAAAGAACTAAAGAAGTTAAAAAGCAACAAATCAAGTAATCCAATTAAAAAATGGACTACGAAGCTAAAGAGAGAATTCTCTGTAGAGGAATACAGAATGACAGAAAAACACATAAAGAAATGCTCAATGTCCTTAGCTATCAAGGAGATGCAAATCAAAACGACCCTGGGATTTCACCTTACACCCTTCAGAATGGCTAAGATCAAAACCTCAAGTAACAACACATGCTGGAGAGATTGTAGAGAGAGGAGAACCCTCCTCCATTGCTAGTGGGAATATAAACTTATACAACCACTTTGGAAATCAATCTGGCACTTTCTCAGACAACTAGGAATAACGCTTCCTCAAGATCCAGCTATACCACTCCTAGGAATATATTCACAATATGCTCAAGTACAAAAGGACATTTGTTCAACCATGTTCATAGCAGCTTTATTTGTAATAGCCAGAACCTGGAAACACCCCAGATGTCCCTCAATGGAGGAATAGATACACAAATTGTGGTACATTTACACAAGGAAATCATGTAATTTGCAGGTAAATGGTGGGATCTAGAAAAGATCATCCTGAGTGAGGTATCCCAGAAGCAGAAAGACACACATGGTATATACTCACTTATAAGTGGATACTAGACCTAAAAGATAGACTAAACATACTAAAATCTGTACACCCAAAGAAGCTAAACAAGAAAGAGGACCCGGGGTAAAATGATCAATCCTCACTTAGGAAGACAAATGGGATGGACATTGGAAGTAGGAGAAAAGAAACAGGACAGGAGCCTACCATAGAGGGCCTCTGAAAGATTCTACCTAGCAATGTATCAAAGCAGATGCTGAGACTCATAACCAAACCTTGGGCAAAGGGCAGGGAATCATATAAAAGGATTTTGTAGGACCTGGAGAGGACAGGAGCTCCACAAGGACTAAATATATCTGGGCACAGGGGTCTTTTCTGAGACTGATTCTCCAACCAAGGACCAAGTTTGGATATAACTTAGAACCCTGCTCAGATGTAGCCCATGGCAACTCAGTATCCAAGCAGGTATCCTAGTAAGGGGAACAGGGACTGTCTCTGACGTGAACTCAGTGGCTGGCTCTTTGCCCTCCCTCCCCACCCCCCCAAGGGAAAAGCAGCCTTGCTAGGCCTCAGAGGAGGACACTGCAGCCAGTCCTGATGAGACCTGGCTAGGGTCAGATGGAAGGGAGGAGGACTCCCCCCATCAATGGACTTAGAGAGGGGCAGCAAGGAGATGAGGGAAGGAAGGTGGGATTGGGAGGGAATGAAGGAAGGGGCTACAGCTGGGATACAAGGTAAATAAACTTTAATTAATATAAAAATTAAAAAAAGAAACATTTAAAAAGAAGCAAATCAAATAATCCAATTAAAAAAAATGAGGTACAGACCTAAACAGAATTCTCAACAGAGGAACATCAAATGACAAAAAAACACTTAAAGAAACGCTCAATGTCCTTAGTCATCAGGGAGACATAAATCAAAACAACCCTGAGATTTCACCTTACAACCATCAGAATGGCTAAGATCAATAACTCAAGTGACAGTACATGCTGGAAAGGAAAAGGAGAACCCTCTACCATTGGTGGTGGGAATGTAAAATTGTACAAACACTTTGGAAATCAATCTGGCACTTTCTCAGACAACTAGGAATAGTGCTTCCTCAAGATCCAGTTACACCACTCCTAGGCATATGTCCAAAATATGCTCAAGTATACAACAAGGACATTTGCTCAACCATGTTCATAGCAGGTTTATTTTTAATAGCCAGAACCTGGAAACAACCCAGATGTCCCTCAACGGAGGAATAGACACAGAAATTGTGGTACATTTACACAATGGAATACTACTCAGCAATTAAAAACAAGGAAATCATGAAATTTGCAGGCAAATGGGGGGAACTAGAAAAGATCATCCTGAGTGAGGTATCCCAGAAGCAGAAAGACACATATGGTATATACTCACTTATAAGTGGATATTAGACATTTAATATAGGATAAACATACTAAAATCTGTATACCTAAAGAAACAAAGCAAGAAGGAGGACCCTGGGTAAGATGATCAATCCTCACTCAGAAAGGCAAATAGGACAGACCAGAAGAGGGTGAAAACAGGAAACAGGATAGGAGTCTACCAGAGAGGGCCTCTGAAAGACTCTACCCATCAAGGTATCAGAGCAGATGCTGAGACTTACAGCCATATTTTGAGCAGGGTACAGAGAATCTTATGAAAGAAGGGGGAGATAAGAAGACCTGGAAGAGACAGGAGCTCCACAAGGAGAGCAACAGAACCAAAAACTCTGGGCATAGAGGTCTTTCCTGAGACTGATACTCGAACCAAGAACTATGCATGGAGATTACCTAGAACTCCTGCACAGATGTAGCCCATGGCAGCTCAGTGTCCAAGTTGGTTTCCTAGTAATAGGAACAGGGACTGTCTCTGACATGAACTCAGTGGCTGACTCTTTGATCACCTTTCCCTGAGGGGGGAGCAGCCTCACCAGGCCATAAAGGAAGACAATGCAGCCAGTCCTGATGAGACCTGATAGGCTAGGGTCAAAGGGAAAGAGAGGAGGACCTCCCCTGTCAGTGGCCTTGGGGAAGTGCATGAGAGAAGATAAGGGAGAGAGGGTGGGATTGGCAGAGTATGAGGGAGGGGGCTACAGCAGGGATACAAAGTGAATAAACTAATTTATTTTAAAAATAAATTTTAAAAAAGGTTCAAAATGACAAAATTTACCTTAAGGTTATTATGTAAATTCTTTTATCTTTATAATAGATGTTATGTCCTTACTATTCTAAAGGTTGGATTCTCATCAATTTTAGGTTTATGTAAGGAGAGAGATAATGTCACACTGCTCTAAAAAGGATAGTCAATCTCAAAAACTGGTACTTCCACAGAATCGATACCAAAGGGCACTTTGGCTTAAGAAATATGTTCTGTTGGTGAATGTAAGGACTCAAAATTAGGCTGGGAGACAAACATGCAAACTGCATGCTTCCCACATCAAAAAACGTTTAAATGCTGACTAGATAAAGGTGTCACACTGCTCTGGGAACCATCTTATCCTTTCAAATGTGAGATGGGGAGGGGGGATATGTCAGTCATGCTTGATGCAAAAAAACATACAGGGGGCTTACAGGTGGCAAAGTATATGCCAGCCTATTTAAGTGCTAAAAATTCAAATATTACAATTCATATGTTTAAAAGGCTGAACCATCCAACACATATCAAAAAAGGGGCAAGCCAAAGAATAGCCACAACCAATGTAAAAATATAGGTACAAGATGCCTAGGGAATGTTTAATGCTAAAGGTAAAAGGGACTTTATATGAAGTTTGGCTATAAAGGCATAACTTCCCATTTTGTATAGAAAAGGGGATAAGACAAAAATAGCTACAACATATATTAAAACCTAGGCCTAAACCTCTAAACAGATACAAGATGCCTAAGTTTCTAAGTTAAAAAGTTTATATAAAGTTTACTTAAAACATGACTTTGATAGCCCTGCAGACTATCAAAGCAGATGCTGAGACTTATGGCCAACTGTTGGGCAGTGTGCATGGAATCTTATGTAAGAAGTGGGAAATAGTAAGATCTGGGGAGGACAGGAACCCCACAAGGAGAGCAACAGAACCAGAAATTTGAACACAGGGGTCTTCCCAGAGACTCATACTCCAACCAAGTACCAGGCATGGAGATAACCTAGAACCCCTGCACAGATATAGCCCATGGCAGTTTAGTGTCCAAGTGGGTTCCATAGTAATGGGAAGAGGGACTGCCTCTGACATAATCTGATTGGCCTGCTCTTTGATCACCTCCCCCTGAGGGGGGAGCAGCCTTACCAGGCCACAGAAGATGACAATGCAGCCACTCCTTATGAGATCTGAAAGACTAAGATCAGAAGGAAGGGGAGGAGGACCTCCCTATCAGTGGACTTGGGGAGGGTCATGTGTGAAGAAGGGGGTCGGAGGGTGGGATCGGGAGGGAAGGAGGGAGGGGCTTATGGGGTATACAAAGTGAATAAAGTGTAATTAATAAAAATAAAAATAAAAAAATTAAAAAAAAAAAACCATGACTTTTCAAGGCAACCAGCTTGTCTCTCTAATGAGAGGCTTTCTCTTGGGAGATAGGTAACAACTTGGCCTAATACAATAGGCACCCAAGAGCCCAAAAAGATATTTTAATTTATACAACCTTGTTGTGATTTCAACATAATGATTGTATGTTCAATAATAATGGTAACGTATATTACTGATCCCTTTACATGGAAGAAACTCTGAAACTGACTGAGACATAAAATATGTCTCCAGCCAGAACTTCAACAATACATGGCCAATAAATCCTTGGCTACAATATCCTCAAATTTTATTATGCCATTCTTTTAATTGGTATAGATAAAATTGGTTTATAGTTTACTTTCATTCTGAATATCTCATACATTTATAATTTTAGGACTGTATAATGCTTGTGAAAAATTATGTTTGCAGAACAAAAGGACTGGACACTGGAGACACTGGATCAAACCTGACAGAGTTCATCCTTCCAGCATGCTCAGACACTGACACATCTGTTCCAGCATCTTGCATGTTCCAGCATTCTGCTTGTTCCTGCCTCACCTGCTTCAATTGCTGTTTCTCATCAAAGCCTGCCCCCAAAGGAACTTTGAAGAAAGCTACTAATCTCAGTTGGTTCAGCATTTTGTAGACTATTCCAAACAGGACTTCTATTAAGCTTCAAATTTCTCAGTATTCAAAGACTGGACCACAAATGTTAATGCTTGCTTAATTAACCATTTTTCCCAATTTCCTTTGAGCCCCCTATCAGGATTTCTATGTGTCCAAAATGTCAGCCAAAAGAACATCCAATTTTCCTTAAGGGGGTTGGGATAGGTTTTTGGTTGTTTTCTGTGGCTGTGAATATTTATTGTCATTGGGAGATGGTTATAAATTATTGATGGTCTTATTCAGAGAGAAAACAAGGTTAGACTCTGGGATTTCTCTCTTGCCATCGGCCTGCAGTGACACCTGAATACCAGTGAAGGCTGGGGAAAAGGGTAGGGCGACACAAAGGACACCAAGTCTAGGTTCTGATCAAGGTGTTGTTTACTGAAAGTCAGGTTAACACTTAAACAGCAGGAAAGTACAAACAGTTTCTCATGGAGGCAACTTTACTTGGTCAAAACATACGAGGGCTCACTCAAGGTTACACAGAACCTGCTGTCTGGTTACCATGGTTGCACAGAATTTATTGTCTAGTTCTCAGGGTCAGAGCCCTCTGCTGTGGAACTGCCAGGGTCAATCTCTGAGACACCAAGCTTTAGATTAAAGCCAGGGGCAAGAGGCCGAATTCCACTGCTCAGGCACTCCAATTTTGCCATTAACTCCAAATAGGCTGCAACATTCTCTTTTCCTTTTTCTTTTCTCTATCTTTCTTCCTTAGATAAGGAGAAAAGGGGTTGAAAAGAAAGGGGGATACAGGGATATTTTATAGAAATAAAAAAAAGTAGATTATTGAATCTACTCAATTTAAGTATTATTTGTTATTCTCCAATAAGGTTATTTTTAACTGTGGGATAGGATTTTGTATATTCAAAAATAAGTCTATTTCAATACATTGGTAAATTTTAGTATATTGATAGAAATTCAAGCTTGCTTCTAATACTTTTAAACTGCTTTTACCAACTGTTTAGGGTATTAGGTAATACAAGTTAATTGTTAATCAACTCATAGCCATGTCAGACACTAGTCTAATTCATCACAGGAGTATACATCCTAGGTGTAACAGATTTTGTAGACAGATCGATTACATAAAGACAGGTAGTCTTCAAAAACTTCAGAGACCTACAGAATATGGCATTTATAAACATATTATTTTAAAGATTCTTTGACAATGAGACAGGACATCTCCTGGTAGCACGATGCCTACCTCAAAGAAGATCATTAGCATCGAAGAGCCTCCATATGGAGATGTCTTCAAAAGGGGCAAACTAGCCAATCAGGCAAAAAGAAAATGCCCTCATTTTATGACAGACAGAATTCTGCCAAAAATGGGAAAGCTTAAATTCAGGATAAGTCGATTGTGGAATTCTGCCAAGACAGGGTAAGCAAGTCCTAAATGGTTCCTGCTTCACATATGTCTGTCAAATATTCTGAGCGAGAAGGCTAAAGATGGCTCCAATGTTATAGAGTTCTGGGTGATTATTCAGGCAGCAAACTGTCTCTGCCAATTTTTTAGTTTTTAGTTTTTTGGAAGCTGTTAACATGCACTTCCTATTAATTCCAGTAATTAATTTTATTCCTTATCAAGTCTCTGGTGGGGTTAAAGACCATATAGTTACAGTTCCACAATTAAGCTTAAGTTGTTTAGAATTTAAGAAAATGTTTTCATATAGGTAATCCCAATAGGGATAAAAATTAATTTAGGTATAGAACTCTAAACTTGTCAAGATAGGATAATCAATCACTTTCTCCTAAGTTGCCAAATACACATGGACTGGACATACCATATGTAAATCTTACCTAATAGTTTTCATAACTGTTTTATATTATTATTGTATTAAAAGAAAAGGAGCCTTTTCTTTTAGGGGGGAAATGTTGCTATAATACTCTTTTGGAATGTATACAATTTACTGTTGTTCATTCAAATGCTGATTTCTCTACCCCACTATCTGGTTTCAATCTGGACATTGCATGGTGATGTTTATTCTAAGGGTCACCTGTCTCAAGTTTGTGTAAACTTGCCACCATTTGTTTTCTGTATTTTCAATTAAACGACCAACCAATACTGAGCAATAAAGAGAATAGGATGGGACATCCTGGTCTGGAAGGGAGAAGGAAGCAAGTGGGAGGAATAAGAGAGCAGGGATTTGCAAGAGAGGACTCTGAACCATGAGGAGAAATGAACCAGACCTAAGATATGACTAAAAGCAAAAATAATGGGTGTAATCTGAATGGTAGGAATCTATGCAGGCTTGAAGGTTTAGGATGGAATAACTATTGATTAGCATTATGTTCTAGGTTAATTAAATAAATCCTAATCTCTGTGTGGTGATTTGGGTATGCAGCTGGTTTAGGAATAACTGCTGCTTAACTAAAAGATAAATCAATAATATTAATAACCCACAACACTTGTCTGTTAGAATACACATCAGAATGGAGTTTTGAGAGGGGACTTCTGGGTGCTTGTGAGGAAATTTCAAGAAAAAACGAGTTCCGTTATTTGTTGAAAAACATGAAATTGTTCTTGGAATGTGCTTTCATGCCCCTCCCAGTTGTAGTGGGTAGGAGTGAGTTCACTTAGTTATTTTATATGCCTCTATAGAAAATCATTGTTCACTGTACTTGTATTTTTCTTAACTCTCAGAGTATAAATTGTCTGATGCTCTGAATAAAATCAGCTATTGTATTGCGACTTTAGTCCAACTCGTTTATTGGCTCCACTCTCCCAGGTCCCACTCCCTCTGGAGTGACAAATTCTGTCCTTAATAAAGCAAAGAATAAGGCTTTTAAGTTAGCACAGAAAAAGAATAATCCCAAAGTAAGTAGAAGTGTAACTGAATGAGACAAAAACTATTTGGAGAATAAAACAAAAATAAAAGGTTACTGCTTGGGAAAGTAGACCAGAAATCCTGATAAAACTATGACAATATATTTAAAATAAGACAGTGTCTTGAGGTTATGAAGCAGTCTCACTAAGTGGCCCAGGCTGACACAGAACTCAAAATCCTGAGTCAGCCTCCAGAGTGCTATTACAGGCAAGCCTCAAGACAGCTGACTGAAGGTTTGTAAAATTAAAGTTGTGAACACAACCAAGCAAAACCTTAGTTTGGTTGTTTGTTCATTTGTTTAGATAGGGTCTCACCTGCAGCCCTTCCTGGCTAGGAACTCACAGATTATCTATCAGCTTCTGCCTCCCAAGAACTGGGATTAACAGTGTATACCCAGCAAATCTTTGGTTTAGTAAAGAAAAAAAATACATCACTTTTATAAACTATCCAATAAAATACAACCACTCTCTTTGAAATTCTTTAACATAGTCATGGACCTTTGGTAGCAAGTCTCATTAAAGCCAAGAACAAGGCTGGGCAGTGGTGGCCACTTGCCTTCAATCCCAGCGCTCAGCAGGCAGACCTTTGTGAGTTCAACATCAGCCTGGTCCACAGAGTGAGTTCCAGGCCAGGCAGAGCAGCCTCAAAAAAAAAAAAAAAAAAGGCCATACTTATCTCAAAAAACAAAACAGAAAACTTTGAACAATGGATCAATGAGATGGCTCAGTAGATAACAGCTTAATGGCCCAAGAGGCCCAACCACCCACAGACCAGGAACCATGAACAAGTATGTGGTGGAGAGAAGGGAGAGAAGCCAAATGGTTTGTGTACTATGAAGAGGCAGGTGAGGAACTGGGGATGAGTAGCCTGAGCTGCCACCTGAGGCCGTGGTGATGTCCTGATCCCTGAAGCAGCAAGTCTCTTCCATGTCCAGGACCCATGTTACCACCAAAGGCCACGCAGATGTCCCTGTTCAGGAACCATGGTGATGTTTGAGGAGTCCCAGTGAGGATCCAGTATTGATGGTGTAGCAGAGGCCAGAGGCTCCAAACCAGACCAATGACTCAGTGCAACGAACATTTGCAAGTAAAGCTGTTTGGACAAAAGGGTAAACTGTGTGACACACCACAGCTTTCACAGAAAGATTATTTTTTGGTGGGGGAGGGGGATGTTCGCTGTTTTCTTTTGGGGGTAGGTTGCAAGGGCAGAGAGTGGATATAGAGGGAAGGGAGATGAGGGGGACTGGAATGCACTGTGTGAAATTCACAAAGAACCAATAAAAAGATGATTTTAAAAAAAGATTAACAGCCCAGAGTCCAATCTCTGGATAGAAAAATCAACCCCAGAAAGTCGCCCTCTAACCTCCACACATGTGGACTGGCACACATTTCCACATCCCAAACACAAATCATACACACAATAATAAGTAAAATAAAAAATTTAAAACTCAAGAAGATTACTACCTCCCCTGAACATATCATCTAGAAGTTCTAACCAATGAGAGTAAAAATAAACTTAATGCAGAAAATACAAAACAAAAATTAAGCTAAAATACAGTTTAAAAAAAACAATAAAGCAAAAGGTTTTCACAAAACGTTTTATTTCCTTAGTTGCTATTTCTTATAAATAACTTTGGCAACATTAACAAAATAATGACTTTTATTTGAAAGAACAAGCAACAAACTTCCGAGTAACAAAATAGTAATCTTGACAGATAAATTTAATACACGTACAAACAAAACAAAGTGACACTGCTTTAAAAATAGAGCTATCAATATAAAACAGAAAGCTTCCGAAAGACTCAGCTCACTATACTTCTTTGTGTAATAGGCACAGAAATGGACTTAAGCTAGCTCACTTCTAAGACAGAACCGAAGTGATTTCTTCCTCAAGTTCTGTGACTAGGAAACTCAGCTAGACAGCAGAGGGAAGAAAGGTGCAACGCGAGGTAAACTGCCTTCAGAGAGAAGGAATAAGCAGGACTTCACAAGCGGGAGTTTCCAGCCCCTCTCGAAATCCTGACGAGCTTAATTTAACAGAGCACATGTGAGGTAGCAAGCCATGCAGGCTTAGGGGAAAGCACTGTGACGAGAGAGCAGCTGTGCAGCCTTTGCATCGGGAAGAAGAAACAGGAGTTTACTAGAGGAATGACAAGGCCAACTGATCAGAACAGCGAAGCAGCGAGGAGAGCGGCAGGGAGCATGGCAGCCCAGGGAGACAGGTGGGCAGGAGACAGAGCGCTGGGCCTCCCTTAGCAGTAAACAGTGGCCTGTGCTCCTCAGGAGCATGATTTACTGAAACAGCAACTACAGCAACGGTGCTGGCGACACTAAGCACAGGTCTAAGGTGGCTTATTTTTACCACAGACAGTACAGAAGTCTGCAGATTCCTTTCAGAAACAGCGCGGTTCTCCACCTGAACAAATGGAACAAAAACTTTCTACAGCCAAAGGAAAGGTACAAGATGAAAAGTTAGTGTGCCTTGTCCCAAAAAGACACTCACTGAAGAGGCCAGGGCTGACCCTGAACTCCAGATCCACCTGGCCCCAGCCTCCCAAGAGCTGTTATTACCAGTGTGTGCTACCACAACCAGCAAGATAAGGTACCTTTAAAGAAAGGAACAGGAAACTCAAGAGATTTTCCCAGTGACTATAACCAGCATGCGTCCAGACTCCTTCCTTGAAGGATGGACAGAAGCCACTGGTCGTCTGGGCTGGAGATGGAGGAGCAGAACAGTAGGCAGCACTGGGCCCGACTCAAGGAGACAGCCCTGGAAATTTACAGAAATGGCCAATGCTACTGAAGCTGCTGAAGACCAGTCTCCAGGGGGTGTCTACAGTTCTATGAAGGGCTGTTCCTCCATAGGACAGTGGCCGACTAAGTAGTACGACATATTACATGGGAGAAGACAAGTCTTCATTTAGGGCATGCCAATGCACACTGAAGTGCTTCAAGTAAGACCCAAGCAGTATTAGTGTGGTCAACTGGGAAATTACACATACAACAAAGGGAACACTGTTCTAGAATCACTTAAATACGAAGAAAGATACAAATTGTGACTAGGGATCTAGTTAAGTGGCAGAGCCCTTACCTGGTACATGTAAGGCCCTGGGCTTAATCCCTAGCACCAAGGGGGAAAAAGCACCATGGCACCAAACCGCAAGCTTCACATATTCAATTACCACAAAACACACGTACTGAAAATGTACTGAAAACACTACATAGAGGGCTTAAATTCTAGTCGCCCTGGGTTTTTTGTTTTTGTTGTGTGCGTGTGTGTGTGTGTGTGTGTGTGTGTGTGTGCGGGCGCTATGTCCAGTATTATAGTATTATTGGGCAAGTTCCTATTACAGCTTGAAAGAGAACTAAGTTCAGCCCAAGCCACTCACCCATGCTACACCACTTAAGAAAATGTCTCTCAGAACGGGGAAAAAAAGTCTCTCTCCTTCTATAGCAACCACTGCTACTGGAATCAATACACTTCAAGCTAAAAATGCCAACGCTTCTTTCCCCAGGAAAGGACAACTTGCTTTAGTGCTGTGGCCCATAAGAATATGGCCAGTTCATTCTTCAAACACAGCTAGCCCAGATGGGACAAAGAGTGAATGGATCCAACTACACTAGGCATCAAGCAACAGAAGTCAGTGGACAAGTTCCCACCTTACTAATTACTGTTGCTGCTTCAGCGCTGAGGACACACAGCTGTGCTCTTAATGTCTGTAGAGGTCTTTCACAAAACGCCGGCACTTTACAGGGATGGCTTGGCCTCCTTGGATACTCTCATGGCCAGGGTTCCTTCTTTGGCTTCAAGGCTGGAATCAGTGTGTGCCTGTCCACTTACCCATGTTATACCCCTTATGAAGATGTCTCTCAAAACAGAAAGAAAAAAAGTCTCTCTCCTTCCCGTAGCGAACATTAACTGCCTATAGATCTTCAGGGAGCGGCGGGGCCTTGTTAGCCCCATCAAACTCCAAACTCTGATGTGGAAGAGCTCTCGATCTTAGACATTACATGAAATACTAATAATTAAGTTTAATCTGTTTCCACTCACGTGGATACAGATACACACAACTTCCTTGTGTTAAGCCAAACACTTAACAAGAAAAGCAGATGGATATGAAGTAATGCTCACAGTTCATTCAAATGTGCTGTCGACTGGGGAATGGGGTGGTAGAGCACTTGCTTACTGTGAGGCTTAGATGCAGCCCCAGCACTAAAGGAGAACAAAACAAACCCTCACAACATGAAAACAAAACAAGAACTCCCCTTATCACCAAACTGAAGAAAAACCGATTATTCATCAGCTCATCATCTTTTGCACTAACGAATAACAATGTATGGTGTGTACTCTTGTCTCTACGCAGGGCTCTGGGTTCCGGCATAGGACCAATGGGATGGTTTTGAAGGTCTGCCTTGAGATCTGGGGGAAGCTGGTTCTCAGTCAGTTGTGCTCACAACAACGGATGCAGCCTTCACAGACTCTGACTGGACAGGCTCCAGGGACACCTGAATCACGACCTCCGTCTCGGGAGGCAACCCTTCCAGCTGCTTAGGCTTCTTAAACATCTGGTGACACTGGGTCTTGTGCTCCATCTTCTCCTTGAAGGTTAAAAACCGCAGCCGACACTTGGAGCACGGGTGACCAGTCTTTTGCCAGTGGCCCCTGTAGTGACTTAGGTATGGCATCCCAGTTTTGAAAACTTTAAGACAAAATGGACAGAGTAAGTTCTTAGTGTTTACATGGCACTTTCTGAAGTGTGTCTCCACATCCTCGAAGACAGACGATCTGTACTTACAAACCTGACACACATAGGGCATCTCCCCGGGCTTATGAGTGTCCTTCATGTGCTGTAGAAGAACTTGATCGGTCTCAAATGACAACTCACAGATCCTGCAGACCCTGGAAGGGTCTGGAGCCGTGTGGACACAGGCCACGTGACACTCCAGCTGCAAGGGGGAGGTGAACTGCCGGTGGCAGTGCTGGCAGGCGGTGTGGCTCCCCCAGCCGCCACTCCCCTGCCCCTCTAGTTCCAAATGATGTTTGGTGTGGCTCATAAATTTAATATTTTTTAGAGAGTTCAAGCAGCTGGGGCATTTAAAGGTTGTGTGAGTCTTCTTCTGGTCTGGCTGCCCATCTCCTTGATACTGTCCATAATAGAAGTCACTAAGTAAGAGGGTCAGACTTCCTTTCTTGGGGTCAAAGGCCTCTTGACTTGCTAGACTTGGAGAGTCTGCTTCCACCAATCCATTTTCCTGGTGAGGCTGAGAACGGACAGAGTCCTCTGAGAGACGGGCTCCATTCACAAAATGGTTTGATGAGTTGGGAACATCAAAGGTGGTTTTCTTCTGCTGAGGATTTGAGGTATGGTGCACAGTACCTGAAGGGGACAAAGCTGAAGAAGGTGCTACAACTTCAACATTCCGTCCAGGGCTTACGACATTTCCTTTAGAAGTAGAATGGCACGGCGATACGTACAAACTTTCATTCAGCTCTCCTCCTGAAAGTGCTGCCCTCGCTGGGCTACGCTTCGAACCTGAGAGTGTAGCCAAAGGCGAACTACACTTTGAAGAGCTACTAGGCACAACTTGCGGCGAATCGCTTTTATAATCAGGTTCGGACAAAGGCTCAATAATAATAGGACTATCTGTTGATCTTGATTCAGCTGGAGACGCCGGCAGGACAACCACCGTCTCTGATATGGGTGCAGCAGGACTTGAGGGCCGCAATCTTTGAGTAGTGCATTTTCTAAGCCCATCATGCTTTCTTTTTAACCATGAATCTGGGGTGACTCTGTTCAGAATGTTTGATTTGGCTGGTTTTGAATTTGAAGTCATTCCTACAAATATCAGTTCAGCATCTTCATTTACATGCTCTGCCCCTACAAAGATGAGCTCCGCATCTTCATCGTGGGCTTGACTGGGTGCTTGTAAACTCCGTTGTGGTTCTGGATCTTGTTCTGCATTGCAGAACATGAACGGTTGCTCCATTTCTGCTGTGGTTCCTGGCAGGTGTGGCCACAATTACAGCGCTTCCTCTATACACTCTGCCACCTGAGTGCAAACACAGCACACATCAGTGAGCACAGAAAAGGACTTCTCACCAAAGACTCTGAGGTGGTTATACACATCATGGACACTCACCCAGTGCCGCCACCATCCTACCCCAACCTTCCAGGCCCAGACCTGGGCAGATGGCACATCCATGGTCTCTCCCGACTAGTGTGACCCGGGACTATCACACAGCACCACCTAGCCAAGCAGCCCTCCAGACCCTGGCAGAAGCCGCATCAGAAAGCTCCTGTAGATGGATCCTCCCACCCCCAGTTGCCTCCTCTCACAGTCCCCAGTCCCCAGACTCAGGCCCAGCTAAGAGCCAAATAATCCTTCTGTGTTAGTGAGTCTGAGCAGGTCCAGGTGTGGCTCCATCTCCAAGCTATCTCACCAAGGCCCACTGTGTGCTCTTCACCTCAGTCTGACCACGTCCCTGAACCTGACTGCCCTCCAGGCCCAGCCCCAGCCAGGAGCCACTCTAGAGGACGTTCTTGGCCTTCACCCAAGCAATCTCACCCTACTCTTCAGACCTCTGCACCACATTGGTTACCAGTGAACTGGAGCTAGCCCAGTCTCTCCAGTCCATAATCAACACTCGGTAGCTCAATGACTAACCTGCTCATTCCTACCTGTCTTGAAATCAACCAGGCTCAGACAACAGCAAAAACAAACAAACAGAATCAAACTTCTCTACTCAACATCAGATACACAATCTACAAAACAAACAGTATGGAAGTCCAAGACAGTATGTGTCCCTTGAAGACCACCAGTCCTAGAGAAATGCCGAGACTAAATACAGAACTTAAAAGAACAATTATAAGCAATCAAAGAATTCGATGAATCCAAAGAGGCTACAGGCAAACACCTCAAGAAACATAAAGAGGGCAGAGTAAGGAAAGGATAGAGAGAACTTATCCTCCAGGAGGAGGCTTCCAGGTCAGTTCTGGCTCAATTTCTCCAAGTCCTCTTCACAAGTGCATGGTGGCATTCTACTTTGCTCTGCTGCTGAGACAGACAACATGACCACAGTCAGCTTAGAGAAAGCAGGAGTTCCCTTCATCTCACAACTTCCAGGTCACAACTGACCACTTCGGGAATCCAAGACAAGGACATAGGACAGGAGTTGAAGCGCAGACCATGGATAATGTTGCTTACCAGCTTGCTTCTCTAGACCATCTCCCTTCAAGCCACCTCAGTCTCCTTTTCATGTGGCAAGCAGAGTGAAACCAATCAGCTTCCACCACTGCTCAGCTCAAAACCCTCCACTGACTCTGACTCATTCAGATGAAGGTCATGAAAAAGTAACCTTCATTTGCCAGAGGTAACTGTCTCAGAGGCTCACTGCCTCTGTCTGCTAACCTAGGCCTAGTCCTGGAAGCTTCTAGCCTCCATACAATTCAATCTAGGCCTAGAATGTTTTCAGCCTCTGAGACTTACTGCTGAATACACTCACCATTTCTTGTAAGACTGAGCTCATACCTGGCTGGTTCAACTCAGCTGTTCTGGCTCAAACTCTTCCCCCAGCTGACTTACTCTATCTGGCTTTTCTCTCGGCCCCTGAATTGCTCTTCTGACTCAAACTAACTCCAGCAATCTTTTCTAATCTTCTGGTTCCTTCTCATTCTCTGGCTCATTCTGTTTTCACCTGTGTCTAGCCTTTTCTCTTATTCAACCTCTCTCTGCCAAACTCTCCTAGTTAAACTGGCTCCTCTCTCCTTAAGTAGCTTCTTTTTCCTCTCTTCTCAGAAGAGTGGGACATATCCTATTCTGTCAAATCTTCTCTGATTCGTCACTTTTTCTGCAACTCAATTAGACACCACTTTCAAACATGGGTGTTTCCTTCTACAAACTAACTTTACCTTCATTGTTTCGAATTAAAGGTATGTACCACCACACTTGAACCTAAGCTTTTCTCTACCTGAAATTTGCTCTATACCAGGCTGGCCTTGAACTTAGATCTACTTGCTTGTCTCTTGGATTAAAGGCAAGTGTGTATTCCATCTGCATCAAACAGATCTAGAAGGTCTTTGGGTGTCATCTCTTCCCAGAGCAGCCATGTTCTGAATTAAAATTCCTCTACAAAGTTGAGTCCGTCCAACACCTACCAGACTGTATTTCCACCCCCCTGAAACAACCTACAGTTTCCCTCATACTTTTCTTCCCCACCTACTTCCTACCTCATCACCCAAATGATGGTAACTTCCTTACACAAACCCACACGCAGAGGTAGAGAATTTAAAAAGTGAAAGTACTAAAAAATAAAATGAACACACATGCAAAAAACAGGGGTTACATGTATGTAGATATGTGTGTGTGTGTGTAGGGTTTTGTTTATTTTTTTAAAATGGGGGCTCACTACATAACTCTGGCTAGCCCAACCTTAGAAACATCTTGTCTCTTTGTCCCAAGCACAGAGATTACAGACAGACTATCATACTGGCCCTCTCCTTGCAACTTCCTGAACATGATAAAACATTGTGGCTTGCTTAGACCCTTTTATGTGCTCTTCCTTTATGAACTCTCTTCATCCAGACACCTGCATTCTGGATCCTCACCACATTTCTCAGTGAGGTCCTCAAATACTTCAACCCACCTAACTCACATTCCCAAACCCATTTCCTTCCTTGGTCACCTCCAATTTCTATCACCATTTACCATGTTATAAAATTTACTTATTTATCTTGATTTGTTCCCCTTGTCCATCCAGTTGGAGGGGAAAAAAACAACACCTCAAAAGTCAGGGATTGTGATTTTTTGATAGTGACAGTGACATCACCAAAACAAATGGCAGTGCCTAAAGCACAGATGCAGCAAATACAGAATTTGTTAAACAAGCCAATGAGAGTTAGGTAGTAACTCTCACTACTAATAACATCTGATTACTAAAACAGATTACAGTCCAGTAATTCCACATTTTCTACAGACTTAACTTGAAGAACTTTGTCCAAATCAGAAATTCTGGAGGCTAATAAAGGATTTGCAGCAGCTGGAATTTTATAACGTTTTAACCAAAATCCTGTTAAAGTAAATTCTACACATAAGCACACATAAATAATTGGGCACAGCATGTAATTTCATGAGGTCAAGTATAGGTTGCCGTATACGGTGACTTCCAAGCCAGCAAGATCCAAGATCCTGCCACAATAAAATTTAAAAAAAAATTTTTTTTAAAGCTGTTCAATGGCTAGGCTTAGCAGTACACACCTTAATCCTAGCACTTGGGAGGCAGAGGCAGGTGGATTGCTTGTGAGTTTGAGGCCATAGTGAATTCCAGAACAGCCATGGCTACATAATGAGACTCTATCTTGGAGAGTTTAAAAAAAAAAAAAAAAAAGACTGTTCAAGAAATTACTACTGGTACTCTGAAACACTGCTACAAAACTGCTACAAAAATTAGCAAATTCTGAAGATCTCTTAAAAAAACCATTTTGATGCAATATATGGCCTTCAAACCAACATCTTCTAGTTAATTACATTTTTCTTTGCTTATTTTCTGTGGGTGTATGTGTGGGCACACGAGGAGGTCACAGGACAACTTATGGGAAACTCCTTCCACTGGAAAGGCTCTGGAGATTGAACTCCAGGTGTCACACATGGCAGCACTGTACGCCTTTACCTGCTGAGTCATCTCAATAGGCCCAACACAGCCTTATCTATAATAACTAAACTAGCACCTAATACAGACCATACATGACACAGTATGTACATTAGTATCTAACTTTGTAGCATTTATGCCTGTAAATATATATATAAACGTGTGTGTGTGTGTGTGTGTGTGTGTGTGTATACACTAATGAAAGAATTTGAAAGCACTTTTTTTTTTTTTTGGAGTCAACAAGGCTTATTCATTTTTTATACAGCTGGGCAGTTTGTCTCAACCTAAGCACTACTGACATCTGGAACCAGGCAGTTCTTACATGGGGAGTTTTTAGATGGTGCCTGACAGCATCCTTGACTTCTGTCCATTACGTACAAGCCACGAAAACCAAAAATAGCTCTAAGCATTAGCAAACGTTCAGTGGGAGAGACCCAGCCCAAATCCAACGCTGTTCCCAGCACCCACATGGCAGCTCACAACTGTCTGTAACTCAAGGTTCCAGTAGATCTGACTCCCTCACACAGACTTACATGCAGGCCAAATACCAACACACATAAACAAATAGTTGTTGGTCATAGTCTTATCACAGCAGAAACGAACAAAAATCTAAATCAAATGACTGATATTCTTTCCAATATAATAAATATCAGATGATAATTTCAGAACTAATATGGGTATCAGGCTTATGTAAAAACAAATTTTATAGCCCTAAAATTTTTATTATTTTGAGGGCTTACATAGACCCTAAAAAACATGTTTCCCGGGATTAGATAATAAGATTCTATCACAGAAGAGGTTCTAATGACTCCACCAGAAAACTTTTGGAACTAACAAGCACTTTTAGCAAAAAGGCAGAGTATAAAATTAACATAAAAAAAAAATCTCTGTAAGCTAATTTAGAAATATAGGGTTTCTTGTTTTGTTTTAAGTTTAAACAGGAGCATCCTGATACATGGGTGAACAAAAATTCCTCTAGAAGACATGGTTTATTAAATGAAGAACCTCAGGCCTTGGAGTAGGAACACCCATCCACGGGTTACTGGTGCAGAAAACTTTAGAGGCTCCCCAAACAACACAGGCTACTGTTATTGCCCCACTGTTTACCCTAGCCAGATGTGAAGACCTACTGCTGAAGACACCCCACAGCTTGGCAGCAGCATACAAAAAAATCACGCTTGAACTGACTGACCTGGAAGCTTCCCCTCTGATGGCTTTCAGCGCTGCAAGGTGCTATCCTGGCCACCAGAAAAGAAAAACCTTTCTTGCATTTGTCTACTGGAGGGCTCTGCATGCTACAATGCTAATCTGCCAGAAGAGTTGTGCCTACTGCTTCAGTAATGATGGCTGTGTAACACTGGCCTGTTCCACAAGATGTAATTCATGCCTCAATTGTGAACCTGGTCAAAAGACCATGGCTGGGAAGGTCACAGGCCCTAGGAGGGAAACTTCCTATTGTTTTACTAAATAGATACGTTGTTCCACCTTCCAAATATCGGTATTTATACTTATAGATCAATGTTATTCAGTGTTGGTCCAAGAAGCTTCTTCTTGTAGTAGGTAAGTCGATGCAGAGACTCATAACTGCACACTCAAACCATAAGCCTAAACAAACCTTAAGGTGCTTTGCCAGGTAGTTTGTCATAGCAGCAACAAAAAAACTAATATAGCAACAAATTAAAAATTGGGCAAAATATTTTAATAAGCATTTCCCCAACAATGATGTAAGGTAGTCAAGAAATATATGAAAGTATGCTCAACATCACAAAAAGAAATGAAAATTAAAATTATTAGATATCGCCTCACATCAACTAGAATAGCTATTAAAAACAGCTATTTTTTAAAAAAAGCAAATTTAAAAACAGTAAGTAACTGTTGGCAAGGACATAGACAAACTGGAATACTCATGCTGTAGAACTGTAAAATGATGCAACTGTTATAGAAAACAGCAAAGACATTCCTGAGAGGAAAATGTTTTAAAGAACCATCACATAAGCCAACAGTCTAACTTCTAGTTATACACTTAAAAGAAATGAAAAAGTCTTAAAATGGTTCCAAAATTAACTACTTTCCTGTCAGTGTTTACAATGTGACCAGAGGCTTCTCTTCTGCCACCATGACTTCCTTGACAGGTCAGACTATAAGCAGCATGCCTACATGATAAAAATCCTAGGCAAAGTAGGACTAGAGGGGACATAACATAACATAATAAAAGCCATATATGAGAGACCCACAGACAGCACTATCCTAAATGGAGAAAAAGCTGAAGCAATTCCATTCCAGTCGGGAATGAGACAGGGATGAACACTTTCCCATCCTTCTCAATACTTTGCTTGAAGCGCTAGCTGAAGCAATATAGGAAATGAAAGCAGCAGAAAGAATACAGATAGGAAAAGAGGAAATCAAACAATTGCTCTTAGTAGAAGACATATTATAATACAATAGGTCCCAAAAATTCTACAAGAAAACTTCTTGACACAATAAACAATTTCAGCGCTGTGAAAAGACACAGAATCAACTGGCAAAAATCAATAGCTTTTTTTAATAACAAACAACATATACAGGAGTGTTATAGTGGCCCACCACGCAGGACCTCAGACACAGTTTACACACAACTGAAAGTCTTCATTTCTTTCAGCCAATTGGAACTATACTCATGTATCCAGGACCCAAGTGAAGGGCTGAGCATTTAAACTAAGGGGATTTTAAAGGCAAAAAAAAACACAAGTCTGCTATCTCTTAGCAGCTGCAGGGAGAGGTTTGTGCAAGCAAACAGCTTAACAGATGCTAAGATAAGCAGTTAGCTGAAAGGAGAGGTTTTACACAAGCAGACTGTTTAACAGAAGCCAAGATAAGTTAGCTGGTACATCTTGACGTTGGGCTCCCAAAGTAGATTTGGATAATTTCATACAGGGCTCTCCATCAAGATTAATTCTAGCCAAATCTAAAATGGCCTCAGCAAAAATACAAGATAGAGGAACCTCTGTTCTGTCTTGTCATCACATCATCATGAGCACACTACCATCAAAAAAAATAAAATATCCAGGAATAAACCTAAACAAAAAAATTAAAGACATCTACAATGAAAACTTTAAGGCTCTAAAAAGAAGAAATAAAGACACTTAAAAAAATGGGTTGGAAAGACATTTCATTATTCAGGATTAATATCCTGTTCTATAGGATACTAAAAGTCATCTACAGATTCAATGCAATCCCAAAATTCCTCTCATTCTTCACATACAGAAAAAAACATATTCTAAAATTAAATAAAACCACAAAAGACACGAGATAGGCAAAATAATCCTGAACAAAATGAACAGTGCTGGAGAAATTATTATACCAGATCTGCTTTGTTTTGTTTTAAAGTTTCTCTGTGTAGCCTTGGCTGTCCTGGACTTGCTATGTAGACCAGGTTAGCCTGAAACTCACAGAGATCCACCTGCCTCTGCCTCCCAAGCACTGACACTAAAGGTGTGCACGACCATGCCTGGATACAGTAAGTGATCTTAGGGTATATTTTATATCAGCACACACCTTTAATCCCAACATTTGGGAGGCAGAGGATCTGTGAACCCATTCTAGTATATAGAGACCTTGTCTCAAAACAAAACAAAACAAAAAACTTAAAAAAATAAAACAAACAAAAAAGATATATTCCAAAGCCATAGTAATGAAAACAAGACAGTACTGGCACAAAAACAGACACAGACCATTGGAACAAAATCAAAGATCCAAACATGAGAACATGTAACTTCAGCCACTTAGTATTTGACAAAAATGCCAACATAAACGGAAGAAAAAAAAAGGATTTTAAACACATGGTGCTGGGAAAACTGGATGTCCATAAGCATAAAATGAAATTAGACCAATATCTAAACCCTTCAAAAAAACTAACACCAGTGGACTCCCAATGCACAAAGATCTAACTGTGAAACACTGAAACCACAAGAAAACAGGCAGTACCCTGCATGGTCTAGGTGTAGGAAAACACCTCTGAGTAGGACTCATTTTCCCAAGAATGAAGCCAACAACTGACAAGTGGGACTTAAAACTAAAGAGCTTTTGCACTGATAAAGAAACCATTAAGAAGAGGAAGCCCACACAATGATCTATGCCAGCTATTCATCTGACAGAAGATTCATTTCTAGAACATACGCAGAACTCAAGGAAACATCAAGTCCAAAAAAAAAAATAAATAAAATAAAAATAAAAAGTAAAAGTAAAAATGCCATTCAAGAAAAGGACTTCAGACCTGAACAGAGAATTTTCAAGAAAATAAAAATGGCTAAGAACGAGAAACTAAAAGTCTCCCAACGAAAAAAAAGTCCAGGCCCAGATGGATTCAGCACAGAATTCTTCCAGACTTTCAAAGAAATAACACTAGTATTACTCAAACACCCATGAAGCCTCACCAGTATGGATCCCTCACCAACTCAACATGCTCTCAACCAGGACAACACCAACAGTATGCTAATGTGGAAGAGGAAAAGCTCCTGAGTCCTTAACCCTACCCCAGGAAGAACACCAACTGGTCAGACCTGAAAACATACACAAGCAACATTACACAGACTTAGCAGGTCGGATTTATGTAAGAGAGCAGGGGAGGTACATGGGAGGACTTGGAGGGAGGAAAGGAGGAAACCACACAATTATACTGTAATTTCAAAAAAAAAACCTTTAAAACACTGCACAAAAGTTAAAGGTGAACACTGCTCCCTACTGTTGTTACCTGATGTATCAAGCTGACCCTAAGGTACTATTAATAACGCCTTAGAATTCTTGGGGTCAAAAAGCCAGAAATCCGGCTTGTGCAATCAGGCTGAAACCAAAGCACTTGGGAATGTTGTCCAACCAGGAGTTCAAGGTCACTCTCAGCTACATGAACTACCCGGGGATATTCAAGACCCTTCCTCAACAAATGGGGTGCGGACTTCTCCAACTTAACATTTTACTGCAGTAGCTGGATCTCAGGCTGTATGCATCAACTCATCTGTGCCTCCTACTGATAAAAGAAAACAGAGAAGTACCTTCACAGAGCAGCCATACTGTTTCCTCTCTCCAAGATTTCAGGTGAAGGGTTTAACCACCACTTGAGGAAGCAACTTGGAAGGTTCCTGAATTACAGCAATACTTTGCCTGAATTGATCAGAGCCATTCAGAAAAGAAATTCCAAACAGAAGTTTTTTTGTGTTGTTTTGTTTTTTTGGTTGTTTTGTTTTGCTTTTGGAGACAGGGTTTCTCTGTGTAGCCTTGGCTGTCTGGAACTTACTCTGTAGACCAGACTGGCCTCGGATTTCACAGAAATCCGCGGTAAACAGAAAGAGAGAGAGAGAAAAGCCCTAAGATTTCGTTACACTATTCATGTTTTTTTACTTCTTCGCTCCCTACCAGTTATTTACCGACTTCTTTTGTTTCCTTTGCTTTGATGCAAAACCTGTTTACAGGAACTGGGTGTGAGGCCATCACATCCGGTGTGTGAAGTCCTGGAAAGAGTCAGGGGGCGAGCACTCCCCCAACTAGGTTATTCCCACAACTCTGAGGGCTATTCCCACCGTCTGACGTGCTCCCATCCAACATACCTCGGCCAACAAAACCACAAAACTCACCCGAGCGCTGCTCGAACCAGAACCAGCCAGCGAGGAGACTGTCTCAGGAGCCCGGAGAGCTGCACCGGTGATCAAGGAAGCACACAGTCGCCCAAACACACCAACACGACGTTGCTGTGCGGGAAAGAGGCGAATAAACGGCTTTTAAAATGCTTTAAAGGCCTCCAAGGGCCTGCGGACCTCCCAGCTTACACACGGGCTCGCGGCGCGTTTACCGAGCTGGTTCCCGAGTCTCGCCGGGTGCCGGGCGCCCTCCTCCCCAGGGGCAGGGATCGCAGGCCGGCGCCACCGAGCGCCGCCAGGGGCCTCCTCCGCGAAGGGGACGGCATCGCGGGGAGCAGGCCCGGGCCAGGACGGGGCCCGCGCTTGCCCGCGCCCACGGCCCTCCCCGCCCGGCCGCGCCCACGGCCCTCCCCGCCCGGCCGCCCGCGCAGAGGTCCCCGGCGCCAGCCTCTGCCCTCACCTCCCGCCGCTGCCCGCGACTCCCCGGACTCCGCGGCCCGCGAGGCGCTGCGCGGGAAGCCCCGCACCACGGCCTCCCGGGCCCCGCCGCCCCAACGGCAAAGCCCCGGCCGCCACGCGCCGGCCCACGGCCACCTGTGATTGGCTGCCGAGGCGGACGCGGTCAGCTGCTCGGCCCCGGGCGCAGCGCCGATCCGATTGGTCGCCAGGCCCCGCTCTGGCTCCCCTAGCGGCTGCGGCGGGCGCAGGGGCCAAGCGGAGATGGACAGGGCGGCGGGTGATGCACCCCTGAGGTCTGGGCCCTCAAGGTTTGGAGACCAGCCCGGGCCTTTCTTTCCTCGCCGCTCTCAGGGGGCTGAGGCAGGAGGATTGCGCCTTAGACGCGGCTGCCCAGTGAGAGCCTGTCCTAAAATAGAAAGGGGGGTGGGAGGATGGATGAAGACATCAAGACTGTAGCTCCGCTCGCCAGGGCCAGAGCTGGGGCTCTGCGGGAAATAGTTTGCCCACCTGCTGCACAGCTCCTCAGCTGGTGCCTTCTGCTCAGACTCGCCAGCCGGCTCGCACACTTAGAGTGACCAAGCTGCCCACCTTGAAAGGCATCCCCCTAGAGCTGCCTCGGGGACCAATCCGCACACTGTTTTTATCCAACTGGAAGCAAACTCAGAACAGACGTCCCAGCTTTTTTGGGTTTGGTTCTGTTTTGTTTTTGTTTTAAACTGACCTGGGGGAAAAAAAATCAAAAGATGAATGTCTTTTTGTAGCATGCAAAAATGATATGAAATTCACATTTCATTATTCAGTTTTGGAACATAACTTGTTCATTCTTTTACTTCTTGCCTAGGTTTGTTTTTTTACTGCAACAGAAAAATTTATTGATTACCAGAGACCTTTTTACTGTCTGGCCCTTTAAAAGGTTGGGCCGGATGTGGCTCAGTAGGTAAAAGCACTTTGCCCTAGGACCTGAGTTCTATCCCTAGATCTTAACGTAGAAAACAGCTCTGAAAACTTGTCCTCTGCCAAGTGTGCTGGTGTGCTCCTTTAATCCCATCACTCAGGAGGCTACAGCAGGTAGATCTCTGGGTTCAAGGGCAGCCTGCTCTTCATAGAGAGCTCCAGGCCAGCCGAGGCTACACAGTGAGACATCAGGCTGGCCTCAAACTCACAGAAATCTATCTGCCTCTGGCTCCCAAGTGCTGGGATCAAAGGCATGCACCATCATGCCTGGCCAAAAAAAAAAAAAAAAAAAAGTTTTAATAAAAGAGAAAAAAATTTTCTCTCACCTCCACACATGCATGCATTCATGAACACACACACACACAATGCATACCATAATATGTAAAGTATTTTTTTTTTTTACAAAAAGGAAAGTTTGCTATGCTGATTTGAATAGAAATGACCGCCATAGACCGTGTGTTGAAATGCTTGCCCTATTAGGAGGTGTAGCCTTTTTGTGTCCTGGGGGAGATCTTTAAGGTCTTACAAGCTCAAGTATGGCCAATGTTTCAGTCTTCACTTCTGCCTGTGAATGTAGATGTGGAACTCTCAGCTCCTCCTCTAGCACCTCGTCTATTTGCGTGCTGCCGAGCTTACCGCCATGATGATGATGGGCTAAACCTCTCAACCTGTAACCCAGCCCCAATTAAACGGATTCCTTTATAAGAGTTGCCATGTTCATGGTGTGTCCTCACAACAATAGAAACCCTAAGACATTTGCCCACTCTCAGTTTATTTGCAGCTTTTAATGTGCATGTGTTGTGTATGGAACACATGTGCATCCATGTTTGTACCTGTGTGTACAGATGCATGTATGTGCAGACCTGAGCGAGATGAACCAGACCTAAGATATTGAAAGGATCAGACTAACTTTGTAACCAATATGTCTTCTAAAACCTATAGGCCCAGGTTAAGCTAAAGCCTCGTAGTACTTCTCCAGAGAACAAAGGATTGTGACCCTGGCCATCTGAGGACAGAGATAAGAAAGCAAGCAAGCAACGACCATCGCCCAGCAAAAAGAATGACCAGACTTGTCTGGGAGATAGTGTTTCTTAGCAACCAACCCAGATGGCCTCAAACCTTCTTCTGAGTAGCCCCTGACCTCCAGTCAAAAGATCGCAGCTCCGATCTTCAAGGATGAGCTAATCACCCCCCACCCCCACCTTTAATTGCAGCCACATTCACTCTTAGCTGGACTGAAATTTGAGCACCTAATACTAACCAGTTATCTTAGAAGTCAGTTACCTTTTAGCTTCTTCATACAATCCCAAGTTGCCAAGACTAAAACCCATGAGCTTCCCAGCATTTTTTCCTATAAAAACCCAAGGATTTTGTTTCTTGGGGCCACTCTTTGTTGATTTATAGAATGGCCCCATTGCGAGGAGGCTGAAAAATAAACCTCTTGCTGTTGCAACGGTTTGTCTCTGGGTTTTCTTCAACTGCCTCTCCAGTATCAGACTCATGATTTGAGCCTAACAATATGACTAAAAAGCAAGTATAATTGTTGGTATAGTATTCTTGTAGAATGTATACAATTTACCCTTGTTCATTCAAATGCTGATTTCTCTACCCACACTGTCTGGTTTCAATCCGGACATTGCATTGTGATGTTTATTCTAAGCATCTCCTGTCTTGATGTAAACATGCCACCATTTGATCTCTGTATTGTCAATAAAACAACCAGCCATTGCTGAGCACTGGAGATGGTTGGCAGGAGAGGACTTGAAACCACAAGGACAGATGAACTGGACCTAAGATATGATTAAAAGCAAGTATAAAGTGTAAAATCTGAATGGTAAGAACCTATGCGGGCTTGGAGGTTTAGGATGGAGTAATCATTGCCCAGCATTGTGCTCTAGATTAGCTAAATATATTCTAGTCTTTGTGTGTATATTTGGTGTACAGATTTGGGTATACAGCTGGTTTAGGAATAACCGCAGTTTAAATAAAAGATAAATCAATATTAAACTTTTACCTTCAACAACAAATGGCATACCAATGTGTGGCAGATTTTACAGTAATCTAGCAAGAACTTACATAGAAAGTAAAACTATAGAACAGTTTTTAGTTCTGTTCCTTAAAAACAAAGCAATGGCAGTTCCTAAACTAGGAATTCACAGATTCCTGATTAGGCAGAGCCCTTGCAGAGCATCAAGGCCTCCAGCAGGCTGCAAAAAAACAAAAATTGATACATACAAACCCTAGAGTGGCAGTTTTCTTAAGGTAGAGAAAAAAAGGTGGCTCTTTAACAAGGAAGTTTCTCAAAAGGCAGAAAGCAAAATCCCTTTGAGAAGGGGTTCTTGCTGGTCTGAGGAAGAAACATTTGTGGACCCAATAACTTCTCAGAGTGAGGCAGGGGTCAGGATTCAGTGAGAGAGGCAGAAAAAAACACCTCTCGGTGGAAGCAGGAGACAGAAACAGAGAAGCCTTAAGCATCTGAACTGTTAAGGTCTAGAAGAAAAGCTGGGAGGCTATTTAAACTGCTTTCTCAGGACAAAAACTTAACATAAAGGAAAAAGGCCAGTTTAATAGGTCCAAACAAAGTGTTTTTCCGAGTCAGACAGGCACTCAACAAAGCTGGGGGAGGAGTAGGGATCCAGTAATTCTAAGTTACAGGTGGGAGGCAAAACCACGCCTCTTTTCTGTGAGCTGATAAACAGTGTTATGAGACACATCACAGCACAAAAGAACACAGAACTTATGATCAGGTAAATTGTTTCATGATTACACTTCTATGTTATACACAAATTTTAAGTAAACAAAGCAGACAGGATGAGAGACAATAAAAAACAGACTTCTTGGAGCTTGGCTAATAATCTCTTCTAGGGTTTTAAGACAGAAATAAAGAAAAATTTAGAAATTATGACTATGGTTAAATCCATAGTCCTCAATTTAACTTTAATTATTGGATAAGCCTTTTATGTCTTCTCAAAGGCAGAGGCTTTAGAAAAGATACTGGAAAAACACAAAGAACAACCAGAACAATATGAAGAAAAAAATGAAGGTTGGAAACAGAAAACAAGAGATACAAAAACTTACAGAACAGGATAAACAACAGGAAGATAGGGCAGAGGTTTTAGAAAAGATACTGGATCAGCACAAAGAACAACTAGAACAATATATAGGAAAAATTAAAAGTTGGAAGTGAGGCATAAAACAAGAGATTCAAGAGAGTATTGAACAAAACAAACAACAGAGAGCTAGGTGTGAAATGTGGGTACAGCCCTTAAGAGAGAGTTTAGAATACTAAGTAAAGAAAATACTCAAGCAGAGGTGAAAGATAAAAATACAGAAAACCAACCAAAGGTGGTTAGAAAACAAACGTTGGCTTATCCAGTCAGTATACAGCAGAGACCAGCAGAAGATCCTCCACAGGATTATCACGAAGCTGAATGGCGCCCTATGGAAATGCTAAATCTGAGGAGATTTAAGGAAAGTGTCACTAATTTTGGAACACATTCACCGTTTGTAAAACAGATGCTGACTTCCTGGTCAATCAGAAGTGGAGTAATCCCAAAAGACTGGGAGGATATGCACAGGCAATATTAGAACCTGGGCCATATTTACAATGGCTTTCCATAGTGGAGAGAAGAGGCTAGAGAGATAGCACCAAAAAATAGAGCCAAAGATGTTGGTGTTTCTAAGGAACAGCTGCTTGGTGATGGCCAATATGCTGACACAGATTTACAAGCTGTACATGATGAAGAAACCTTTGCATTATATTGCCTAGCAGTCTTAAATGCCTGCAACAAGGTTGAGGAATCAGGAAAAAGGCTTGAGCCATTCTCTCAGGTCATTCAAAGTCCAAGTGAAACATTCACTAACTTTTTGCAAAGATTGACTTCAGCTGTGGAGAGAAGTATATCAGATCCTCTAGCAAGAAAAGCACTAATAGAATCTTTAGCTTTTGAAAATGCTCATACTGAATGCAAACGGGCAATAAGGCCATTAAGAGGAAGATCTGCACCAATAGATGAATAGATTAGAAATATGATTGATGAGATGGACATTGGAAGAAGGAGAAAACAGGAAACAGGACAGGAGCCTACCACAGAGGGCCTCTGAAAGACTCTACCCAACAGTGTATCAAAGTAGATGCTGAGAGTCATAACCAAAATTTGGGCAGAGTGCAGGGAGTCTTATGAAAGAAGAGGAAGATAGTAAGACCTGGAGAGAACAGGACCTCCACAAGGAGAGGAACAGAACCAAATATCTGGGCACAGGGGTCTTTCCTGAGACTGATAGTCCAACCTAGTAAGGGGAACAGGGACTGTCTCTGACATGAACTAAGTGGCTGGCTCTTTGATCACCTCCCTCTGAAGGGGGGGAGCAGCCCTTGCCAGGCCACAGAGGAGGACAATGCAGCCAGTCCTGATGAGACCTGATAAGCTAGGGTCAAATGGAAGGAGAGAAGGACCTCCCCTATAAGTGGACTTGGAAAGGGGCATGGGAGGAGATGAGGGAGGGAGGGTGGTATTGGGAGGGAATGAGGAAGGGGGATACAGGTGGGATACAAAGTGAATAAACTGTAATTAATATAAATAAAAATTTTACAAAAAAGAAATATTGACATCAGACTTCATTCACCCAGTATGACCTTGATAAGAGACACTACCCCTAAAGACCTTGAAAAATGTCTTAATTGTGATGGACAAGGTTGCTACAAAGGGAGTTACAAGGAAAACCAAAATAATTTTTAAAAGAGAGCCTATGCTTCCTAGGATATGCAGAAGATGTGACAACATTGTTCAACATTGGCCTAGTGAATGTAGAGCAGTAACAGATAAATGGGATAATCCTTTATCAAAAAAACACCCAAGGGGGCCTCTCTCAGGCCCCAATACAGGGCAGGGATACTCCTCCACAAGAAAATTAAACACCACTGCCTGGGAATAAACATTAAAAAAAACTAGACAGTAAGGCCAGAGCACATTCTATAGATAAATAAATATTTTTAAAAAGGGGAACAAAAAACAAGCACATTGGCAAACCTCTATAAGTGATCAAAGGCTAAAATTAAAGATAATTTTAAATAATATTGAAATTAAAGGCATGGTGGATACTGGGGCTAATGTCACAATTATCCTCCTAAATCCTGGCCCACAGATTGGCCACTTCAAGAGGTGGATATCCAATTTCAAGGAGTTGGAACTTTATCTAAAGTAAAACAAACTGTCAGGTGACTTAAATGTACAGGACCAGAAGGTCAAATAGGAAAATTAAGGCCATCCGTGGCTAAGATAGCCATAAACTTATGGGGAAGAAGAGATCTGCTACCACAGATCTTACCACAGAGGCTTTACCACAGATCTTAACATCCTTTGTGCCGATATTTTGTACAATGGAAAACCCAGATTAACATCCCCCCAGTTTCAGAGGCAAGCCAAAAAACAGGTAATACTCCTGATAAATAAGTTAAAATTGTTTTAAAATTCTATCAAAAACAGTTATAGATTGTCCAGGCCGTCCATAAACAAAATACAGTAGAGGCTGTCTTTTCAACTTCATGTTGGGAAGCTACTGCTAATAAAACCCCCACAGCCTTAACACTAAGGTGGTTGGCTGACCAACCTATTTGGATTGAACAATGGTCTATAAGTAAAGAAAAATTACTGGCATAAGAACAGCTAGTCCTGGAACAGTTGGAGGCTCAACATAGAGAGGAGTCCAACAGCCCTTGGAATGCTCCTGTATTTGTCAGCAAAAGAAATCTGGCAAATGGAGGATGTTAGTAGATCTCAGAGCAATTAACAAAATTATTCAGCCAATGGGATCATTACAATCCAGAATCCCATTGCCTTCCTTGTTACCTAAAGAATGGCCTATTATTGTGATTAATTTAAAGAACTGATTTTTCACAATTTTTTACAAGAATATGATAGGGAAAGGTTTGCTTTCTCAGTAACCACCTTGAGGAGAAGCTGTCCAATAAAGAGATATCACTGGAGGGTCTTACCACAGGGAATGTTAAACAGTCCTACTTTGTGCCAATATTTTGTACAACAGCCATTGGGGACAATTCGTAAGCAATTTCCTCAATCAATAATTTACCTCTATATGGGTGATTTCATATTGGCTGACTCAGATACAAAAACATTAAAAAAATTTTTTTTATAAAATAAGTAGAATGTTGCCCTATTGGGGATTACAGATTGCTCCCAAAAAAATACAAAGAGGAGATTCTATTAATGACGTAGGATACAAAATAGGTCTATGGAAAATTTGACCACAAAAGGTACAAATTAGAAGAAACCAATTAAGATCTCTTAATGATTTTCAAAAATTGCCAGGAGATAATTAAGTGGCTACAGCCTACCATTGGTTTAGCTAACCAAAGAGCTAAGTAATTTATTTCAAACCTTACAGGGTGATAAGGACTTAAATAGTCCAAGAATGTTATCAACTGAAGCTGAAAAGGAATTGGCTCTGGTAGAAAGAAAATTACAAGATGCATATATAAATCGTATTGATCCAAAGATGGCCTGTATTTTGGTTATCTTGCCTTCCACTCTTAATCCGATAGGAATTCTTATGCAGAGGGAGGATTATGTTTTAGAATGGATGTTTTTGGCACACAAAATTAAAAACTGAAAACCTATACAGAAAAGCTTTCTGAATTGACCCTAAAAGGAAAAATGAGACTTCATCAATTAGCTGAAATTATGGTGCTTTTACCAATGCTGAGATTGCGTCATTATAGGCAGACAAGGAATACTGGCAAAGAGCTTGCTGTAAAATTTTGGGAGAAATCAACAACAGATATCCAAAAAGCAAGCAACTTCAGTTTATAAAAAGAACCAACTGAGGAAACAAGTTAGGAGCCTGCCACAGAGGGCCTCTGAAAGGCTCTGTTCTGCAGACTATCAAAGCAGATGCTGAGACTTATGGCCAACTGTTGGGCAGAGTGCATGGAATCTTATGTAAGAAGTGGAAAATAGTAAGATCAGGAGAGGACAGAAGCTCCACAAGGAGAGCAACAGAACGAAAAAAAATCTGAGCACAGGGGTCTTTCCTAAGACTCATACTCCAACCAAGGACCATGCATGGAGATAACCTAGAACCCCTGCACAGATGTAGCCCATGGCAGTTCAGTGTCTAAACGGGTTCCATAGTAATGGGAACAGGGACTTCCTCTGACATGAACTGATTGGCCTGCTCTTTAATTACCTCCCCCTGATGGGGGAGCAGCCTTACCAGGCCACAGAGGAAGACAGTGCAGCCACTCCTGATGAGACCTGATAGACTAGGATCAGAAAGAAAGAGAGGAAGACCTCCCCTATCAGTGGACTTGGGAGAGGCATGTGTAGAGAAGGGAGAGGGAAGCTGGGATTGGGAGGTGATGAGGGAGGGGTTAATGGGGGGATACAAAGTGAATAAAGTGTAATTACTAAAAATTAAAATAAAAAATATGTAATAAAAAAACAATAAAAAAAGAACCAACTGGATTCTCCCTCATATAATAAAAGAAACTCCAACTTCTGGAGCTCCCACATTTTATACAGATACCAATAAATCAAAAAGGGTGGATATAAGTCAGAAAATGTGAGTAAAGTGGTGGAGAGTCCTTATGATTCAGTTCAAAACTCAGAATTATATGCAATTCTCTTGGTGTTATCAGATTTTCAAGAGTCTCTTCATATAGTCACTGGCTCTCAATATGCAGAAAGAGTTGTGCATATAGAAACTGCTGATCTAATTAAGGATAATTCAGACTTAACTTCACTGTTTCTTCAATTACACGTAATCAGAAATAGAAATAATCCATTGTATATAACACATATCAGATCTCATACGGGTCTACCAGGCCCTCTAGCACAAGACAATGATGAAATTGAGCAACTATTGATAGGAAGTGTGTTAGAGGCCTCAGAATTTCATAAAAAACACCATGTTAACAGCAAAGGTTTTAAAAGAGAGTTTTCTATCACTTGCCAACAAGCCAAGGAAATTGTGAGAAAATGTCCCACTTGTTCTTTATATAACCAAACTCTACTACCTGTAGGAAGAAACCCTAAAGGTAACCAAAGAAATGAAATTTGGCAAATGGATGTGTTTTATTTCACAGAGTTTGGTATAAACTGAAATATGTGCACCATACTATAGACACATATTCAGGGTTTCAATGGGCAACAGCCTTAAGTTCTGAAAGGCTAATTCAGTTATTACACATTTATTAGAAGTGATGGCAGTTATGGGTATACCTAAAGAAATTAAGGCTGATAATGCTACAGCATATTTCTCTAATAAAATGAAACAATTTTTTACATATTTTAAGATAAAACATGTCACAGGCATATTGCACAATCCTACTGGTCAAGCAGTCATTGAGAGATCCAACTGTACAATAAGGGACATGCTTAACAAACAGAGAAAGATATCAAAGACCCCCAGAGATAGATTACATAATGTTTTATTGACCTTAAGTTTCTTAAATATTAATGAACAAACAACAACAGCTGTGGAGAAACACTGCTGAAAAAACCTGCTGACTTATTCAACCTATGTATTCAAAGATTCCCTAACTTCACAATGGAGAGCAAGGAATGTGTTAGACTGGGGAAGAAGTTTTGCATATGTTCATACAGGAGAAGAGAAATTATGGGTTCCATCAAAACTAATAAAAATCAGATATGACAGAGGAAGACCACCTGAAGACTTGGCCACACACAAGAAGAGAGACATCAAGAAGATGAAACAAAACAGGTAACATAAATTGATGATCACTTCACCTGGGAACAACTCTGAAACTGACTGAGACATAAAATATGTCTTCAGCCAGAACTTCAGCAATACATGGCCAATAAATCCTTGGCTATAATAACTTCACATTTTTAATTGGCATAGAAAAAAATGGTTTACAGTTTAGTTTCATCCTGCACATCTCATACATTTATAATTTTAGAACTGCATAATGCTTGTGAGAAATTATATGTTTGCAGAACAAAAGGACTGGACACTGGAGACACTGGATCAAACCTGACAGAATTCATCCTTCCAGCATGCTCAGACATTGACACATCTGTTCCAGCATCTTGAAGTTCCAGCATTCTGCTTGTTCCTGCCTCAGCCGCTTCAATTGCTGTTTCTCATCAAAGCCTGCTCCCAAGAGAGCTTTGAAGAAAGCTACTAATCTCAACTGGTCCAGAATTTTAGACTGTTCCAAACAGGACTTTTATTAAGCCTCAAAGTTCTCAACATTCAAAGACTGGACCACAATTATTAATGCTTGCTTAATTAACCATTTTTTCCCAATTTCTTTTGGGCCCCCTATCAGGATTTCTGCATGTCCAAGAAAAAATCAACTAAAAATGACGTCCAATTTCTTTTAAAGGGGATTGGGTAGGTTTTTGGTTGTTTTCTGGGACTATGAATGTTTATTGTTATTGAGAGATGGTTATAAGTTGTTAATAATCTCATTCAGAAAGAAAATAAGATTAGGATATTAAGTAATGAAAGTTAATTGTTAGTTAATCAACTCATAGTCATGTCAGACACTAGTCTAATTTTTCACAGGAGTGTGCATCGTCGGTTTAACAAATAGATATCCTTCTGTAGACAGGTTGATTATATAAAGATAGGTAAGTCTTCAAAAACCTAACAGACCTACAGAATATGGCATTTTAAAATAATGTTTTCATTATTTTAAAGATTCTTTGACAATGAGACAGGTCATCTGGCAGCACCCAGTCTTCCTCAAAGAAGATGATGAGCATCAAAGAAACTCCATATGGAGATGGTTTCAAATATAGCAAACGAGCCACCTGGGCAAAAAGGAAAAGTCCTCATTGCCTAAAATTGGCAAGCTTACATGCAGGCCAAGTTGACTGCTGAACTCTGCCAAGACAGGGTAAGCAAGTCCTAAATGGTTCCTGCTTCACATTTATGTCTGTCAAATACACTGAGCCAGAAGGCTGAAGATGATGCTCCAACATTATACAGTTTTGGGTGATTGTTTAGGCAGCAAACTGTCTCTTGTCAATTTTTTTATTTTTTGGAAGCTGCTAACATGCACTTCCTATTTACTCCAGTAACTAAATTTATTCCTTCTCAAGTCTCTAGTGGGACTGATGACTAAATAGTTATAGTTCCACAATCAAGCTTAAATTGTTTAGAATTTAAGAAAACGTTTTCAAATAGGTAATACCAATAAGGATAAAAGTTAATTTAGGTAGAGAACTCTAAACTTGTCAAGATAGGATGATCAAATACTTTCTCCTAAGTTGCCAAATGCACATGAACTGTTTTATAATTATTATTGTATTGAAAGAAAAGGAGCCTTTTATTGGACTTAAAGGGGGAAATGTTGCTATAATGTTCTTGTGGAATGTATGCAATTTACCCTTGTTCATTCAAATGATATCTTTGCCCCACTATCTGGTGTCAATCTGGACATTGCATTGTGATGTTTATTCCAAGCATCACCTGTCTCAAGTTTGTGTAAATGTGCCACCATTTGTTCTCTGTATTTTCAGTAAACAACCAGCCAATGCTGAGCAATGGAGAGAATAGGGTGGGACATCCTGTTCCAGAGAGGAGAAGAAAGGAGTGGGAGAGGGTTGAGAGGAGAGATCAGGGAGAAGAGGACCTGGAAACACTAGGAGAGATGAACTGGATCTAAGATATGACCAAAAAGCAAGTATAATGTGGGAAATCTGAATAGGAGGAAGCTATGCGGACTTGGAGGTTTAGGATGGAGTAATTATTGCCCAGCATTGTGTTCTAGGTTCATTAAATAAATCCTAGTCTATGTTTGGTAATTTGGGTAGATAGCTGGTTTAGGAATAACTGCTGTTTCATTAAAAGATAAGTCAATAATAAATTTGATTTATCATCAACAGCCCTCCTTATTTTTTCTTTTTGTTAGTGTTTATCTCTTTTATTTTATTTTTGAGATTATAATATAATTAAAACATTCCCCTCTCCCTTTCCTCCTCCAAACTTTTCCATAATACCTCCTTGCTGTTTTTCTAACTCATGGCTTTTTCCCCATTAACTCTTCTTGCCTATATCACACACACACATATTCCTAAATATAGCTAGCTCAGTCTGTATAGTGGAACTTCTATATGTGTTGTCAGAACTAACCATTTGCTATTGGATAACCAGCTTCTTGTTGCAGGATTATTTTTTTTTTATCACATTATGAACCCTGAGATTGTGAAATGGAAAAACCTGTTTTTTGTTGTGGTGTGGCTCAGCCCTAGCATATACTTCTAACCCAAGAGCTTTCTGTAAACAAGAGCTAAATAATGTTAAGCGTAAGTTAAGAATCGGAGCAAGCAACCAGTTGACAGGAAGTGAACATAGGGAAAAACAACAGGGAGTGAGAGGAAGTCCAGAAGACAGACAGACACGAAGGAAGTAGAAAGGAGGAACATTTGGTTTGGAGGGTTTTTAAGACAGCAAGGAGAAGAATGTTGGAATGTCAGCTGAGGAGGAAGGTCAGCTGGGTGCTTTCTCTGCCTCTTTGAGCTGGTAGGCTTTCAACCCTGTATCTGGCTCCTGAGTCTGTATTGGTAAAATGGAATGTTTGGGATTTTGTTTAAAATCAACAATTCCTCAACCTTACTTTTTGAGACAAGGCCTGTCACCAGCTAGTGAGACTACCTCACTGACCAGTAAGCTACTCAGATTCCTCTGTCTACAGTACTCAATGCAACGAAAATGCTGTAGTTGTTGTGATGCACTGTTTAGAGAATAAAGGCAGTGAAGAAGACATCTCTGCATGTTCAATACGTGCATTTGCAACTAGAAATCTAAATGAGGGGGCTGGAAAGATGGCTTAGTCATTTCAAGACGCTTGTTTGTCTTGAAGAGTACCCAGGATGGGGGCTTATAAAACATCTGTAACTCTAGTTCAAGGATGGCTGACACCTTCTTTGGGCTTCCTTGGGCACCAGGCATGTACAAAATAAGAGGCAATATTTTCAAAGAAATATAAATTAGACATAAGTAATCTAGTGAAACCTGAGACATATTAAAGAATTATGTGGGTTGAATTGAATTCAAATACTGTGTAACTTTATATAAGACACTTAAGCGTCAACAGATTCTGAGGTCCTCAAGGAACACCTAACGCTGATTCCCTGCGGATCCAGCAAAGATAACTTCATGTGATTTTTGTAAAACATATTTGGAAAACCTCTAATATAACAGGTTTTAGACTGTGGCTCTGGTCCTGCTGTACTTTAAAATTACCCTGGGAGTTTCAGAGACACCGGCAGCCAGTTCACTCCATCTTTACAGATTCTAAATGACAGTATGTTTTCCACCTAATAATGGTCTAGTGGTTAAGGTGACGGTTCCTGTAGGACCCTGCTATTAAGGATCAGTCCAGATAGCCTCTGAGCTCCGTAGATGATGACAGACTCCCTTTCTCAGCCGCTTCCCTCTCTGCCTGCTCTGGGGAAACCCCAGATCCTTTAAGATGAGTCACATGACCCTCAGGGAAGAGTTACAGGCCTGACCTTTTCCTGAGATGAAACCTATTCAAGCAAGCACCTGGGGACTCCAGTAAAAACCCACCCGGTGCTAATGAGATGTCTTAGTGTCTTAGCGCTCAGTGACCTTTAACCTTACCTGAAGTTCTCCCTTGATCCATAGGATAATTAACTACTGTGTTCCCCCTCTTACAGTTGGACTGTTTTGCTATATGCAGATGAAGTATCCCTGGTGCCTCTAGCCCCTAGCAAATCAAACACATTCAGCCTCAAAACCCCTCCCACTGCCCAAGGTTTATAAATCTGTTTCACAGGAAATAAAGAGGGCCAGCATCAGCTACTTCACCACGGCTGGCTGAGACTCATCACTCACTCTGGGGAAGGAAGGGCTCCCAGGTTCCCCCAAAGAACCCATTGCTGGATCCCTGGGGCTTGGCTGCTGGCTGCTGAGAGTTTCAGAGTTTCCACCATTCACTGGCACGTCTCTAGTAGCGCTCTGCCCATCACACTGGCCATCTGTAGCAGCAGGAGGATGACTGTTCTCAAAGCAGCCATTTTGTCCACCTGGACAAAACCAGGCTCCCACCTCTGCCTCTCTCAGTCTCAGAGCTCCAAGCGAATCTCCATTACCCAATGGTCATGAAGCAGCCACTGATGCGCTCAAGTCAAGCTGGGCCGTTGGTGCCCCCTGGCTTGTGTTCTAGACCCCTGACCTCCTTTGACTCCGGTACTTCATCCTCTCCCGCCTCCGCACTCCTTCCCGGGTCATTCACTTTCATTTCTCACCCGGCAGCTGCCAACCACATCCTGGAACAGCCCAGGCTCCCACCAGCCTTTGACAGGAGAAAGTCTTTCCTTTTATTGTTTTCAGGCTCTTTGTACAGTGTGTGGCACAGATTAAACCATATTCCAGGGGCACTAAGCAGTGGGACAAATTGAAAAGGGTACTGGAATCAGGAATCCACCTTATTTGGGGTATCTGTCTCAGAGGAATTCAAAAGAGTGAGCCGCATTGCCGCCGTGGGTCTGCTTTTCCCTTTTGCGAATCCAAAGCACTGTTGTGCCCTGGGCTGGACTGGAGGGAACAAAGCTTAGCTGGGGTAGTGGGTTAGGCAGGATCTCAGTAGGTACTGAGTGCAGGAGAAACAGCCTTTTCCAGAGGCAGGTTTCAGCGAAACAGCTCTTTATTGGGGGTGAATAGGGCTATATAAACCTTGGGGAGTTGTTAGGGACTTGGGGGGAGAGTGTGCATCATTGGCTGGGACTGAGATGCTGGGAATGCTTGACTTGCATGAGAGGAATTCCAGATGCCGGCTGAACATGTCCTTATAAGGAGAGAGGAAATTTAACCTGAAGTCTGGCCAGCAGGCTGTGTGACTACCCCAAGGGCGGCAGGGGTGGGGTTTGTAAAAGCTGTGTGCTCTGGGACATGCAGGCCCAGAGCACGAAGGAGGCAGTTCTACTCCTGCTGGAGTCAGGACAAGATTTTTGGGGTTTGGACACATCTCCACCTTACTCTTGTCCCAGATCCGCTACTCCTGTCGCATGGCTTACTGGACCCAAACCGCATTAAGCTAACAAAGCTCTGCTCCCAGGGACTTTTATGTTTCTCAGCATTTTCATTCAGAACAAATGAGACCATGAATGGGACAGAGTCTGAAATTTGTCTTATTAGTCTCAATTTTGCCCTCCCAAGAGGAGCGGAGGTGCGGTCAGGGAGACATTAGAAATGTCTGGAGGCAATTTTGATTATCTTGTTGTTTGCCACACTAGTCAACCAGTGGGCAAAAGGCAAGGAATTCTGTAAAACACCCTTAAAAGCACAAGCTGCTCAGGAAGTTGAGGTAAGAATATTAAAAATTCAGGCCTGCTGAATTGAAGTGAAAAATTAAACGCCCACCCCAGGCAATTTGGTGGGTCTTAACTCACAATTTTAAACAAACAAACTGTTGGGGATTGGCCTAGTGGTGCTGTGTATTCAAATGCTAAATACTGACCCCCAAAATCTGGTGGCTACTCAGATTGTTGTAACCTGCTTAACTTTACTTCAGTTCTTAGCATAACTGTGGCTCCTCCTTTAACACTTGCCGTAACCTTTAACATATAAGACTCCATTTTGCCTCCAAATCTCCATTTTGATTATGCCTTTATGGTTTCATTTCTCAAACAATATATACTTTGTTATGAAAGGGTTAAATTAACAGAACTAACTCTGTGTTGTTTCTCAGACTCCATCCAAGGTTAGCTTGTCCCTGGAGTTACCTTGGTTCCCACCCTTAAGTTCTGAGAAAAAAAAAAAAAAAAAAAAAAACACTGAATATTCTCAGCAGCTTGCATCTAGACAAGCAACTGAGGCAGACCAATAAAGACAGGGTCAGTTAAGAAAACATAAGTTGTTCCCAGGGTCACAGTGTTCCTCTTGGCAAGCTGTTTCCTCTCTGTGGTTTGGCCAGGTGCTGTTAACCAACTAGGTCCAAGTGCATTTCATTCCTTTACCCTTTGTCCAATCATGTAACACTAAGGTTTGGAAGCCCCTGCTTGCAGTTTTTCCCTTTAAAAACCCTGTTCCCTTAGAGCTGGCTGTCATTCTCCCAACCTGCTGTGTCAGAAAGGATTGCAACACAAGCTCGAGCTTGAATAAAGACCCTTTTGTGTTTTGTATTGGACTCATGTTCCTGGTGGTTTCTTCGGGGGGGTGTCATGATCTAGGCATAACATTTGGGGGCTCGTCTGGGATCCCCCAGACCTCCAAGACTCCGACTGGTCTTGTGCTGGCCAGTAAGTATGTAAGTGTCTCTGTGCAATGTCTGTGTTTGTGTTTAGTCTTGGTTCTGAAAATCCTTGAGGTGTCTGTATAAGCAGCAAGATGTGGCTAAGAGATGACACAATGGACAGTCACAGCAGTGACCCTGGCCCTGAGGTGGACAAGGAATCCCACCAGTCAGTTTTGGTGGACAAGGAATCCCATCATTGGTTGGAGAGATTTTTGGTAGATGTGGAATCCCACTGTTGGTTACTCTCCTCTCTGTGCTGCTTTTGGTTTCTGCTGAAGGAGTCTGTAAGTCCGAGTTTTTGGATTCACTTCTGTTTTCAGTCATGGAGTGACTACTTTCTTTGTGTTACCTTTCTGTTTTTTGTTCCTTGTGTTTATGTGTCTTTGTTTGTATTGGACTGTGACAATCACTATGGGACAGACTGCTTCTGACTCCCTAATCTTAACTCCCTAGACTTAACTCAGACTAGGGAGACCCTAGTCTGGCAGGTCTCTGGTGGCAAAGGTCTCTGGTGGAGTTGGGTTGCTTGGAAATGCAGCCCACCCATGGAGAGGCTTCTGTGCCAACAGGCAGTTCTTAAAGGGGCAACAGAAGCTTCTCAGGTAGCAAAGCTACAGGCCTCTATGGTCATGAGAATTGGATGTTCCTCCCTTGAAATTACAGCTAAAAAAAGTAAAAATAAGTTTTGTCTGTATGTTTTGAATATATAAGTTTACTATGTTTTGTATGTCTTGATTACAGATTATTGGTTATTAGGTATGTTAATATTTTACATAATTTCTGTCCTGTCTTAAAAACCAGGTTTATAAAAAAATAAGGTTTGAAACTCTGTTTATATGAGATATTAAAGCTGCACCTCCATGTGTTTGTATACAAGAACTTTTCTTGCTGGCAGCCAAAGTTTATAACATTAAAATAATACAGTCGGTATTGATTTTAGAGGCACTGAATTGTTTACACTGATAAAATTTGGTTTTCACTTCTAAAAATTATGGTATGCTCTATGATTTCACTCTGAGCATTTTAATACTGCAAAAACAGGTTTGGGAGAATGTTTAAATGTTTAAGACTATAAAACATTTTAAAATTTATCAGATATTTTAAAATAATGACTTTGGGCAGTCTAACAAAGAACTTGGAACAGTTTCTCAACCCTTTGGGGGAGGTCAAAAGCCCCTGGTATTTATTTTATTAATTTTACCAAGTGAAACCAAGCCATGCTTTTGAGCCAATTAAGAAAACTACAGTTCTTGCAGTGTATCATATGAAGATGGTAAAAACCCATGGAATGATTTAGTAAAGAAATTTAGTAAATGATTTAGTAAAGAAAAGAATTTTGATGGAAATTTTCATGTTGTCTGAAAAGCAAGAGAGAAAACAAGAGACTGGAATAGTAAAGAAAAGAAAAGAGTAATTTGTCTAAAGTAAAAATGGCTAGTTAAACCAGAAGAACGGAGCTAGGAAAAGCCTAACCTGAAGGTATATAGAATGTTATGGAAGGTCAGAGCATGTATAGAAAACCAGAGGGCATATAAACTGTATTTGCTTTGGTTTCTCATACATCAAATGATTTGAGAAAGAACTGTAAAATACCTTGACAGTAAGACTCTAGTGCCGAAGCTGTCATACACTTGAGTCAGAGAACACAGAGAAATCACCATGTGTTGATCTGGAAACTCTATCCCTACTGGCTATCTTTCACAGTGCTCTAAGGTGCTACACAAGCTAGAGGAGAGGAAAACATAACCATCAGTCCTGTCCATTTGTGAACACTGAGAGCTACAATACTAACTGGTCTGACAAGGTAAGTTCACTGTTGCAATAGTGGCACAAGCATTATGAGAGTAACCAGCCACTTTCTGACTGAGTTTAAGTCCTGCTTAACGAGATGAAACTCATACCTAGCACCATTATCTGGCCAAGAAACTATGCAAAGGCAGAACATTGGCACTAGGGGAGAACCTGCCATTATTATGGTGTTAAATGAACATAATATTAAACTGTCTCCTACATGCCCCTATGTTGGAACATGGTCCAAGAATGAAGTAATGTGAGGAGAATTCTGAGTGCTTGAGAAAAAACTCCAAGAAAACAAGAAAGCTTGTAATCTCAGTTTCTTCAAAAGCATGGAATTGTTCTTGGAATGTGTTTCCTGCCTCTTCCAGGTGTAGCAGATAAGAGTGAGTTTGCACTAGGTAATTCATTAAAACTGGCTATTGCTATCTGCTTATACACCTCTATAGAAAAACTTTTTTTTCTTTGTGCAGGTTGTGATTTTATACCTCACTGAAGTGACACTTCTTAACCCTCAAGTTATAAATTGTCTGATGTTCTAAGTAAAGTTGGCTGTTGCAGGAGACTATAGTCTGCCCCCTTTTTAGGCTCCATTCTCCCAGATCACACTGCCTTTAGAGCAGTAAACACCCATATATATTTATCTCCCAACCCTCATCAGAGAAGCTTCTTTTTGCAGTAGATGATCAACACAGAGACAGACAACTGATCAAGGTGCAGAGGATGAGAGGCTACAAGATTTTCAGCCCTGAGGCATCCACATCATACTCCAAGGCTCAGCGATCATTGTAGAAGATGAGGTGTGGAGGGAGGGGGGAGATGGAAAGATTCTAAGAGCTGGAGCAGTAGATGACTACAAAAACAAACAAAAAACTGTTCTCAGGACAGTTGAACTCATGACCTCATGGAAGTTGTGACAGTATGCACAAGAACTGCACAGCCTCAAGCCAGACAAAAGCCTTTCATGAAGGGAGGAAATGGGCACAAAGTCCTGTTCCTATCTGAGGAGCTCTCATAGTTGCTGGGAGAAGGACAGTCAAATTTTTTATGGATCTGTCTCCTGGTAAGTTGAGCACCCACATGCAAGATTATGTAGGCAGTACAAATTGGACTTGCTGAGTTTTAATAAAAACTAAGCTGAGGACACAATGTTGGGTGAGTAAGGAAGATGTAGTGAGTCTGGAAGGAGTTGGAGAATGGGTGAATATGCTAAAAATAGGAAATATTTCTAAAAATACAAAATAAATTCTAAAAATAATTGAATTTTGCTGTAAAGGGGGCACTATGGAAAATGTTAATAGGATCTATCTTTTCTATCAAAGGGGGGTTACATGTAAACAAACAAACAAAAAAAAAACGTTCCATCTTTAAAGAAGTTTGTAAAGATAGCAGCCAGCAAAAATCACAGTTTACATTTTTCCTTAAATCAAGGCATGTGCTCAGAGGTGAATCGTATTCTCAAAAGTTACATTTTGCTGATCAGCTCTGCTGTTTTGAATTAGTCAAACACACAAACAATCTGAGTCCAGGTTCTGACCACTCTTAGTGAGGCCCAGGACCCCTGCTCAGCGGGCTGGCTGGCCTGCTGAACTACATCTGTTCATCCTTCTACAAAATTAAACTTCTGCTTTGTGGAAACACTTCAGATTGTGTGATCATTTTCTTGGGACCCATTTCTAACAGGACACAACATATTTTGGGAACACAACTAACACTCAGGACTATCATCTGGAGAATTAAGGAATGAGGGACAGGCGTAGTGACATGTAAAAAGTGAAGCCTTTGTGTTGGCTTTGAATGAACTGTTTTAGTATAGCCTTTGCTATGTTTGGGTTATTCAGGAGAGGCAGAGACATTGTTTTGAGACTGTCTGAAACTTGAAGAAGTGTCTCCCTGGAAAGTCTGTGCTTGGTGCTACGTGAGGCCTTGCAGCTGCACAAACTTTGGTCCTCAGACACTCCTGACAAACCTGGAGCTCTTACTTTTGATTATGGTACCATGGTCAAAAGGGACTGAGATTTGTGTGGGTTGTCTGCTCTCTCGGGCAGTAAGGGCAAGATAACTTTGGTATTTGGGAACTTTCCCAGCTTCAATTAATTTTGCGTAATTAATGAATAAAAGTAACTGGAACGAGCTAGTCAGGGTCAGTTTTGGGTTTTTATTTTTTATTTTTTTCCAAGAAGGCTGAACCCCTCTCTGCTCCTTCAGAAAATGAAGGCTTAGCATTTTGGTGAGTTTCTCTCTCTACTGCAGCACCTCTGACCAACATCAGCCAATACACAGAGTATGTAAGCATATCTTGAGAGTATTGTTCTCACAGTCCTGAGTGAGCCTTCCCCAAGTCACTTCAAGAGACACCTGTAACTTTTGCTAAAGGCACAGATCCTTTAAGGTCTAAGGAGAAGGAAGAGGAAAGAGAGGCTTAGGAAATCTTCAAAGAGACATAGCCCAGGAGTGTCTGGACCTGTTGGCTAAAAAGAATCTTACCCATTGGCCATACTCTAATTGTCAGGCATGGGGTCTGGTTAGGCAGAGCTCCTAGGAAAGGAGTTTACCCTCCCTCTACCCTCTAGGGATCAGCAGAAGCCAGTTGGTGGTAAATGGTTTGAGACCAATTCCTTTAGAGCAGCTCTTGATCAGCTGCAGTTTCCACCAAGGAGGCAGCTGTTCGTCCCTGGCCTGAGTGGTCATCAGCACTGGCCTGTGGCAAGGATGGGACCAGCATCATTTCAGCAGGGCTGTGTCTTCAAGATGAATAAACAGCAAAGCAAGACAGAGTGGGGAGAGGAAAGTGGGCTGACAGATGGTGATTTTAAAATGAAAGCCAGCACCTGGGCGGTACAGGCATCGAGAGAAAATGGTTTGCAACAGAGAGGAGATGTTCTCACTGGCACAGTCCATGAACACAGGGGCGTCCTTTGTCTCTTGTACGTGAATGCACTGCAGGTGTTAGTGACTGGTTCGTACACTAAGAGAGTGTTTTCATTGTTGTCGTCTTTGGCCACATATTGTTGGGTCTTCCTAAAAGAAACCCTTCACCCCTTCATGATGAAGTGGTCTGGGAAAGGAGGTAGTGCCTGGGTCCTCAGGCAAAATAGACGTGTGCAGTAATCAGAAGGGCAATCAAAACAATCCCGCTAGCCTGCATGACCCTCTTCCAGAAGAGGCTCTCCGGTAGGTCATTCCAGTCTTTCATCTTTTGTTTGTGTTCCTCTCTCCTTCTGCCTGCTGATTTCTTGGTCAGAATGTCTAAGCCTGCTGATATGCTAATAGAGGCCATCCGCTCCCAGGTTGCCTCTATCGCCTCCTTGGAGGTGTTCTCTGGGCCTATGTTGGAGTTTGGCTGTGAGTCAAGACCACAGAACAAGTCCCACATCTTCCAGAAGCAGGTATGGGACTCCCCAAACATACCTGGAAGACAGGGAACAGAAGGTCAGGGGACAAGCAGGCTTTAATTCACAAGGTAGGACTTCAAAGAGAGGTTCAAGTAGCACGAAGTTCTTCGGACTCCTTATACCAAAGCCCGTATCAGCCTATACAAGGAAAGTTCTTAGAGAAAACAACTAAAACGGGGTGAGAAAAGGGGCTTGGGAAGTGTTGTGAGGGGGCTGAAAGCTCAGAGTTGTGTCCAGATCCTCTTGATTAGGCAGCCCAAATGTTATGGAGGGAAATTAAGGCAGTGACTTGGGGCAAGAGCATCAATCAGGAACCATGGAGAAATGCTGCTTACTTGTTTGTTCACAGGCTCACATTCAGCTACCTTATACGCCCCAGGGCCACCTACCTAAGGGTGAGGCTGTGAAACAGTGACCTGAACCCTCCCGTATCAACAACAACAACAATAATAAACTGCCCCAGAGACATGCACACAGGCTAATCTGATCTAGGAAATTCTTCGGTCGAGGGTCTCTCTTTCCAGGTGGCTCTGGGTTATCAGGTTAATAGCTAGAACTGGTTACAGCAGGGCTGGTAAGTATGCCTGCCCCCAGATAAGTGTATTTTGACAAAATCTGACCAAGAGGCCAGTGTCAGCCCCTTAGGGAAAAAAGAAGCCATCAGCAGGTGGAGGAGAATCTTGGAACATGGGGTCCTGTGCCTAGGACAATTGGCTGCCACACCACTGAGGTCCATAGGCCATCCCGACCAGGAGCGCATCTTTCGAGTAGTGAAAGGACACACCAGACCTCTTAGGACTCTGAACTTGCCCCCCCCCCCAGTAATGTAGAGGGGATCCCAGAACTCTACCATCTCCTGGCCAGGCCTACTTTCTACCTCTTCACTCCCCCAAGCTCAGAGCCTATAAACTCTCTGCCCCAAACTCAAGATTAATCTTGTCACATCTTTATCCCTAGTTGTGGCAGAGGCTTTAAGAAGTTCATATCACGTTCACTCTCTGGATCCCATAGGTCTGCTGCTATTTGCTGGAACTCTCTCTCTCCCAGACCTTGACCCCTCCGAGGGTCATTCTGTCCCTTCCTCCTTGGACTTTAAACTTCGTTCTCTCTGAGATCTACTCCCAGGTGAGAGAAGTGCTCCCTCCCTCCTTGCCCCGACCCTTCTCAGGAGAGTGTGGTTTGGAATTCTGCACAATTGCCTCTCTTTTGCGCACTAGTACTCCCCTCTTATCACTGCCCTCCAGGTTTGCTCAATTGGGGGTACTGTTGTTCCAATAGCCTGCTTCTGGGTTGCCTAGCAACCTCTGACATCATCACCTGCCACTTGCCAGGTGCATGCCAGGTATGTGCCAGATAAAAAGAACCCACCCATCATCCCACACTCTCATGCTCCTTTCTCTCCTTGTCTCTGGCTATCTATTTCTCTCTATCATAGGCACTCTCCTCTCTCTCTCTCTCTCTCTCTCTCTCTCCACTTCCCCTTTCTCACAATAAAGCTCCTTGGATCTATAGCCTCTTAATCGTCATTATAACAGGTACACCATGTGTCTGTGGAACTAAACCCAAGGGCTGGTTCTGGAGACTTTACCTTCACCCACCACCCTTTGGTGGGAACTGTTTCTAGAACACTTCTAGAATCCAGACATTTCTGGATTCCTTCTCCTTTGCTGGTGCCTCCTCATCACCTAGCTTTCCCATCACTTCAGCCTAATCTCTTCTTCTCTTCCTTCTCCTCTAGGATCCACCTGGCCTCATAGACTCTATGTGTGCTAACAATCCCAGGAAGCATTACAAGGGGAAGATAGCCCAGCGCTTCTATGGAAAAGAATGTTCCCAGGGGTGAGAATGGTGGGGTGGGGTAGGGGGTGTTTAGGGCAGCTGCCCCAGCTTTGATTGCTTCCCAAGGCTGCGGATGTTCTTCATTACCTGGCTGGAATGTGAAGTTGGGAAAAGTCTTCCACCTCAATTCTTTGTCTAAGGGCACTCTCCTCTGTTGGCTGTTACGTAGACTCCAGCAGAGACCATGAAGCTGGGTGTGGAGAGAGCAAGGTGAGAGGGTGTCAACATAGAACTTTGGTCTGCAGCCATATAGCACCATAGCCTGCAGGTAGGAGCCATGTCCCAGAAGATGGACGAGGAAGATGGCTTGTCAGGCATTAACCGAAGGTGGAGGCTAAGTCACAGGGGGAATAACAGGAACCGGGTCATATGTGATTGTTTGGCCTTAGCACTGTTGCACAAGCTGTCAGTGATCTGCAGCCTGCAGCAAAAGGCTGGAGACCATGCACTCAGGGCTCTTTCTATTGGGGGGAGGGGTGCATTCCTCACACGCCCTGCAGGACAGGAAACACCGCCCGCCACTTCTGGTCTACTTCTAACAGCCTGGGGGAGCACTGACATCTTGCTGAGCAGAGCATCATGGGAGAACAGAGCTGCCATCATTCCAAAGCCCTCTGTGGGATTACGCAACCGAGGATAGGTGGATCCCCTCTTCCTGGAAACAGGAAAGGGCTTACCTGCTCAAGTTCAATAGAGCATCTTCACATGCCCAAGGGGCACTCCCTTCCCTTTTCTAACCATTTTTTTTCCTTCGAAGAACATTTTTGGTGGGCTGGGGGCAGTGGGAAGCTCAGGTGTTAAGAGTGCTAGCTTAGCATGCATGAAGCCATGAGTTTGGTCCCCAACACCACATAAAGTCGGGCACGACAACCCAATGACAACGGTCTGTGTACATTTTACCGAAAGGGTTAGACTAACTTTGCAACCTGTATGTCTTCTAAAGCCTATAGTTTTGAGTTGTAGGTTCAGGTTAAGCTAAAGCCTCTTTGTACCTTTCCAGAGAATGGAGGAATGTGACCCTATCTGTGAGGACAGATAGAAAAAAAGCAAGCAAGCAATGACCTTCACTCAGCAAAAAGAACGACCAGACCCTTTGTCTTCGAGATAATGTTTCTTAGCAACCAACCCAGATGGCCCCAATTCTTCTTCTGAGTAGCTTCTGACCTCCAGCCAAGAGCCCGCAGCCCCAATCTTCAAGGATGAGCTAACCACCCCCACCTTAAGTTGCAGCTGCATCCACACTTGGCAGGACTGGCCAAGCTTGAGCACCTAAGACTAACCAATTATCTTACTTTATAGCTTCCTCATCCAATCCTAAATTGCCAAAACTGCAACTTCAAATTTTCCACAGTTTTTCTTTTAAAAACCTAAGGCCTTTGTCTCCCAGTGCCACTCTTTGCTGACCGGCAGGGGTGACCCCATTGCGCAATGGTTAAATTAAACCTCTTGCTTTTGCAACGAGTCGTGGTCTGTGGGAGTTTCTGGGAAGGACGCGATCTTGAACTCCTGAGCTGTGAGACCCCAGGTCTTATATTACCTCTACAGACTCTCATGAATGAGAATCTGGATGTGTGGATGGACTTGCACCCAATACCATGCAGTATCTTCGGGTTCCTGAGCTTGTCTGAGTTGGGGGCACAGAGCCAGCTCTCCAGGTTGTATGACTAGAGGTGTTGGGAGGGCTCAGACCAATGCAGAGCCCATTCTCACTGGTCCCTCTCAGATCCCTCCCCGCTGAACAGCTCACCTGTCTTTAGCAGAGTTCAGCAAGCCCATGAGGCAGACGGGACGCAGGAACAAACTGAGGGATGGATACAGGATGAGAGAAAGAGGGCAGAGAAGAACGCAAACAAGATAAAGGATGAAGAGCCTGGGCCATAGGAAACGGCCCCCCAAGGCACTAGGAGCAGGGGCCTGCCACGCTGAGTTACTGATGATCAGGGACATTTTGTGGTAGGATGTGAACATCCTAACCCTCCCACGTGGGCTGTGTGTAGAAGAGAGAAATGAGTGATGTGAAAAACACCGAGGAGAAAGAGTGGCAGGACAGACTGAGGATGCTCGAGGCTTGCGGGCGTCCAAATTGGCTGAAGTTAATTTTAATAGGTTTTCCCCAAGTAGGCTGCCAAGGAATTTGCTGCTTACCCAGCTGACCCCAACTTGCAACACCTCTGCCTCTGTAATCTCTAACTCAACCTTTGATAGTAGAATTCACCCTTTGGTCCAGACTAGGTAAAGCAAGGTACTTGGTCTTGCATCCTCATCCCTGCTTGTGATGTGCCCTCTTTATTTTCAGGTGGACGCCAGAGAACCTCACTCCTGCCAGCACCAACTGCTCGTTGTGCTTAGGATGCCAAACAAAGTACGTGACATAGTGGAGCCAGTTCAGGCTTTGGAGCCTAATAAGGTCACTGATAAGGACAAGGTAATAGGCTCATTACCTTGGATAAGTTATTTAACTCCTCTGAACCCAAGCTTTCTGCAAAATATATAAATTGGATGACTGCCATTTGCCTCCTGGGAAATAGGGGATGGCTTGTGTTGACAGATGTTTCTGGGGCCTGGCCCATCTGTGTGGACTGCCCTGATGGCATTGATCTGTATTGAAATTAGTGAACTCCATGATTCAAGGAAAATAAGCCCTTCTGAAGTCTAACCCTCAAGCTAAATGGGGTTGTAGCTGATGGATTATTGAACAGTTTTTCTTTACTACTATTATTGTGGTGACGCTAGGGATTGTCACCAGCCCCGCCTCTCATGTTTTCAGAAAGGCTGACTCCCTTCTGTGGCACTTGCCTACTTCTGACCCACTCTACCCACAGTCTTCCTGTCTCAAAGAATCTAGCCATCCCTCCCTCATCGGTGGTTTACCATTCCCAGGGCTCTTCCTGGAGCATCCTAACAGCGGCACTTACGTTTTCATCCGGGATTGGCTTTGTGGCTAAGGAGATGACTAGTATGATGAGAAGAGTGACTAGGAAGAGGAAAAAGCCGAAATAGAGGTAATGAAGGCCACAGATGAATAGGGAACAGTTTCGATCCCCCTTACAGGTCGAGAGTCCATAGAAAAACTCGGCTGACAGTCGAAACACACCGATCGTACTTCCCAAAATCAGCCCCCAGAAGGCACCCTGCCAAAGAAAACAGACACGAGTCACTCGGGCAGAAGACAGAGGACAAGGCAAAGTGGCCTCTATCTCATTTTGTTGTAAAGTTAAGTTTGTTACAATGGGGGCATTGATACCGTGCCAAAGAGAGTCTGAGCAAGGGAGGAGATTCGAGACCTTGGCACTGTCTCGTTCATCAAGCTGGGGACTTAGGAAGAACTGGAGACAGTTTTAACTGAGAGCATGAATAGACACATCAAACTGTCCAAAAACATCTTCATCTTCCCCCTTTCCCTAAGTGGGTGCGCAAGCCAAAGCCAGGAGCCAACTCCAGCCCTTTCCTTTTCCATGCTGGTCTACCATCATCCCTAAGCAAATCTTCTTGTCCTCTCCAAAACCTGTCCCTTCCCATGACCCTCACCCCCGTCTTTTCTCATTGGGGTGGGGGAGCATCCTGTGCCTGTCTTCTGGCTCTGCAGAAGCTTCTACTGGAAAATGCCAAGCCTCTTCCTGGATCCTCCAGTGACTTCTTAGCACCAGCCGTCAGGCTCAATTCATACCCGTGGACCATGGCCGACCTCACCTAGCTCCACTACTCCCCACTTGGTCACTCAGCTCCTGCCGGCTCAGCCTGCTAATGCATCCAGGAGCTGCCTGCTTTGCTTCAGGCTCGATTTCTTGCCCTTGCCATTCATTCTGCTTAGAATTCTTCCACATCTTGGCATTTCTGGCTTTGATTCCAGGTTCCTTCCTTAGCCATGGTCTTCCCTTGGCGAGCTGTCTTTGGTTGTCCCACTCTTACAGCCCACCCAGCAACCCCCATAATCCTTTGTAGTTTTTGAAAAATATTTCTTTCCATTACTTTTAATTATGTTTCTGTGCCTTTCTTAGGGTTAGCATTGCTATGACTAAACACCATGATCAAATGCAAGCTGGGGAGGAAAGGGTTTATTTGGCTTATGTGCCTACATCATATTCTATCACTGAAGGAATTCAGGACAGGAACTCAAACAGGGCAGGAACCTGGAGGCAGGAGCTGATACAGAGGCCATGGAGGGGTGCTGCTTACTGGTTTGCTCCTCATGTCGTGCTCAGCCTGCTTTCTTATAGAACCCAGGACCACCAGCTCAGAGACGGCCCCACCCACAATAAGATAGGCTCACATCCATCAATCACTAATTAAGAAAATGCCCTACAGGCTTGCCCTCAGCCTGATCTTATGAAAGCATTTTATCAGTTGAGGCTCCCTCCTCTCTGATGACTCTAGCTCCTGTCAAGTTGACATAATACTAGCCATGTCAGTGCCTGTGTATAGGTACACACACATGCATGTGAGTGCCCACAGAGGCCAGAGGCCTCATAGACTCCTAAAGCTAGAGTTACAGACAGGTGTGAGATACCTGATGTGGGTTCTGGAAACTGAACTTAGGTCCTCTGAAAGAGTAGCAAACGCTCTTAACAGTGAAGCTATCTCTCCCACCCTACCTCACCCTTCCTTACATCCTTTCAAACACTCTGTTACTATCACAGATTTATCTGTTCTTTTTGTGCCATCCATCTCCCTCAATTAGACTGTTCACTCTGTAACAGTAAGAGATAGATACTGGCTCAGGAGTTGCATCTAGAGACTCTTTCAGGCTGGGGTAGATGTGAGACAGGATCCTCACGAGGGGGACGGAACTCAACATTTGACCAGACAAAGGACCTACAGCAGTCACTTCCTGAAGGAGATATGCAGAGAGTAGATGATTATACCATCCAAAACCAGATGGGAGAGAGGGCCTGGAAAAGTTTTTTGGTTAATAGAGGCAACGGAAGTATGTGTAATATACCTGCTGAGAGACTGAAGAATTAAAAACTAGGTTTTTGGGGTACTGAGCTGAAAAGTTAACATATCAGGCCAATTGACCTTGCTGCTTCTAGGCAGACCCAGCCAACTGCAGGGAAGAGCTGACCTTGCTGCTTGTTAGAGGTACTGTTGCCAGGAAACCAGCCTGGATGGCCTTGCTCCTGGAGATAGCACTGACAAAGATAATCACCCTCTCTCCCCTAGTAGCAGTCTATCAATCCAGGACAGGACTGAAACCCAAGGCCAGCTGTTTCCCCTCCCCCTTGCCCCCCCCACACCTGCAAAAGAGAACAAAGAAAGCCAGAGTCAGTCATGGTCCTGGCACTTTCCCATAGCAAACAGTTTTGAAATGTAGCATCCCCATCATTGGAGCTAGGGGAATCTAGTCCAAAAGAAGGCTAGAATTCCCCCAAGGGAGGAACAGCCCTGCTAGGCCACAGAGGAGGACTTTGCAGCCAGTCCTGAAGATACCTGATAAAACAGGGTCAGATAAGGGGAGGAGGTCCTCCCCAATCAGTGGACTTGGAAAGGGGCAGGGAGGAGATGAGGGAGGGAGGGTGGGATTGGGAGGGAATGAGGGAGTGGGATACACCTGGGATACAGAGTTAATAAAATGTAACTAATAATAATAATAATAAAGGCTAGAATCCCCTGCTTTGGGAATGCTGGGAGGGACTGGGACCTATAAATCACCCACAACCCAACCCAGAGCTGGGGATCTCTGCTGGATACCAGTGCTTTGGTGTCTGTGAGAGTACAGCTTGAGCAGCAAATAAAGATCCTCATGTGTTTTGCAATGGACTTGACTCCCTGGTGGTCTTCTGGGGGGTCTCATGAATTGGGCATAACACTGCAACCTTGAGCCAGCGACACTGAGAGAGGTTTGGGGGCGTCTAAATATCCTAAGTTTTGTTGTCATCAGAGAGAGGTGGACTTCCATGGCTGCCTCCCATTCCGGCCACTCCTTTCCAAGGAGAGTAAAGGAAGCAACTCTAGGGCCTGGGTTACTCCTCTGACATTGCTGCTGCTAAATTAAGTCTCTGTGAGCTGGGTGGAGTGACAGGGCCAGCAGGTGGGCTAAGGGACTGTGAGCAGCTGAGATGAGCCTTGGAGAAACCTCAGCCAAGTGGAGCAGCCAAAATATATTCCTGGCAGTCCATGAAAGAAGGCTTAAGGGGGTAAATTCAGCAATCATCAGTTTGGGGCAGTCTGGATCTATGGGCTGTCCATGGAGAAGGGAGGGTCTGGCGAGTGTGCAGGGCCAGATCGTAAATGGCCTAGGATATGTATATGGGAACTTGTGCAAGGCCAGCTCACTCATTTCTGTCCAGGGTAACAAGAAAGTTTAAGACAGGATTAAAAAAAAAAATTTAAGACAATAAGAATCATAAGAACTCATGCCTGCAAAGGAAGCTCCACTTCCCCAAACCCCAAAAGGTAGTCCAAATATCCAGAAATGAGCTCAGTCTGGGCTATCGTAGGATTTCTGGTGGTTAGATAAAAGACAGCATTCCAGGCCGGGTGGTGGTGGTACACACCTTTAATCCCAGCACTCAGGAGGCAGAGGCAGGCAGATCTCTTGTGAGTTCAAGGCCAGCCTGCTCTACAGAGCAAGTTCTGGGACAGCCAAGGCTGCACAGTGAAACCCTGTCTCAGGAGTAGGGGAAAGGGGACAAGAGAAAGCATTCCTCTGGAAATTGTGAAACTGGTTCCCCCCCACCCAAAGGAGTAGACTCTCTGGTTGAAGGGGCATGTGGCTACCTGTGCTGCCTATCAGCATATCAAAGCCCACGGTGGCCTCCAGGCTCCCTCAGTGTCACAAGTACCAGCAACACATTTCAGCATCCATGCTAGCAGCCTAGCCCTTATCTCTCTCCCCTATCCTAAACTCCCCAGTTCATGGGCTTTCCTCACAGATGCTCTTAAAAGCCTCATGGATTCTCTCTCTCTCTCTCTCTCTCTCTCTCTCTCTCTCTCTCCCTCTCCCTCCATGTTTCACTTTCACGCTGCCCTGATCTGCTCCTGCTTCTCTCATGCCCCATCTGCTGGCCACGTTCAGTCTACTTCCTTCCCAACCCTTCCAGATGCCTCTAGCTGTTCTCTCTCATATCTACAATAAAAACCTCCTCTTTAACCATACCATGGAGCAGCCATGCCATCAATTTATACACAAAGTGTTGCTCATAAGATAAGCCATTAATTTGGACCTTTTGGTTTGGGTTTTTTTTGGGGGGGGGGTATTCTTTCTTTCTTTCTTTCTTTCTTTCTTTCTTTCTTTCTTTCATTTTTTTCTTTTTGTTCTCAGTGCAGAGAAGCTGAGGAATCTGCCACTGGAACTCAGCACAGAATGTGGGCTCTCTCCGTGAACAGAGGCAATGGAGGTGTAGTTTCTTAGAGGCAGCTGTGCAGGAGAAGGGGGTTGCTTGTCTTTTCAAGCTTTAGGTGGGCAACTTTGTCTGGCAGGGATGAGAGTGGATTGCTTTACTAAGGGAAGAAAACAAAGGCGGTGCATTTCTTTCCCTACATGCCACAATGGTAAGGGTGTCCCCTAATGAACTCCTGATACCTAAGAGATGCCCACAGACAGCCCTTATAAGGACATCTACAGTCTTGGTGAACACCCACCTGCTCGTTCACTCTCTTGCAAAATACGGCCAGCAGAAAGACAGCAGTCACGCTTGGTGTCAAGCAGCTCTTAAGGACCTGCATGTACTCAAACAGTATTTCACTGGGAGCCATTTCTATAATAGGGATCCAGACAATGGTGACAGCAAGTAAGATTATAACAAAAAACCTGTGAATTAAACCAACACTCAGTGATAATTTGAAGATTTTTCTCCTGAAAAAAAAAAAAGAAAAGAAAGAGAAAGAAAAAAGAAAACCCTACAAATCCTAACTAGTAGCTTTTCCTTTGTTGCTTCTGTTTATTATTATGACTACTATTGTTGCAATTATGATCTACTTTAGGGAAAGTTTAGTTGCCTGCTGAGAATATATATTCTTTAGTCTTTGAAAGAAATGTACTACTAGATCTATTTTATCTATCTGATCTGTAATGTCATTCAAATCAGAGGTTTCTCTGCTTATTTTTGTCTACTGGAGAGGCTGAACTATTGAAGCCACCCACACTATTAAGTTGGGGCTAATCTGTTTCTTCACATCTAGTGGTGTTTATTTTGTAAAGCTGAGCTCACCAGGATTCTTCTCTTGATTATTATGGAATGACCTGCTTTTATACTTTCAGATTAATTTTGGTTTGAAGTCTGTTTTGATCCAATAGTAATATCTTAGTATTTTCTAGTTTCGATCGCTTGGGGTGCTTTTTTTCCATCCTTGTACTGAACATGGTGTCTATTTTGGTGGTAAAATACATGTTCTGAGACAACAAAAAGATGAGTAGTGATGAGTTGTTTGTTTTTGTTTTTTTTTTAACCCAATCTGTTGAGGGCACAATGTCCTTGTGCAAGCACTACGGAAACCAGGAATGTTAACCATGCTAGGGCTATCTCTTATAAAGCAAGAGATATGTATCCTGTTTTCTGCCCAAAAAGCTAGAATGTAAGTGGTAAACAGCCTGGTGATCTGCACTATCTGTAGGGCCAGGCCACACCTGACTCCGCCCACCACGTTTATCACAGTCATTCTCCCTGGACCCTTCAGCGCTGTTTCTCAGTCAACAGAACCCATCTTTACGGGAGATATCGCTGTATTTTACAAATGGGAGCAGAAGTGGTTGACAGCCTGGTGACCTCTGCATCATCTGTACGACTGAGACCACACCAGATCCTCCCCCAGACCCTTAAAAGGGCAATGTAGTCAATCTGTAGAACCTATCTTTAGGAAAGAGCTAACATATACTTTACAAAGAGTTTTGGTGTAGTCGTGCCTGAAGCTTTACTGTGCACACAGAATTGAGCTGCCACTAGGGAGTCTTTTTCCAAAACTGTGTTGTACTTAAATATATCTAAAAGAAACTGGCTGGTGTCTGCACAAGAACTTTAACACTGGCCACTGAGTTGTGTTGAACACGACTTCCTTCTTGCCTCACAGAGACCAACACTCTGCTGGCTGTGGTGTTTGCAGAGAGAGACCACCCCCCACCCCACCCCCCACACACATACACCAATCTGCTAGTCTCTCTCTTTATTGTAGGATCAATACCATTAATACTCAGAGTTATTGATGAAATATAAGTACTAATTCCTGTCACTTTGCTGAGTCTGCTCTGTATCATATTTTCTTATTTCTCGTTTGATTACCTGCTATTCAACTGTGTTTTATTCTTCCCTGTAGTCTTGTGAATGGGTTTTTCTTTCTCTTCAGTCCAAAGAATTCCTTCAAATATATACTGTAGAGCTGGCTTAGTAGTCATAAATTGTTGTAACCTGTTTTTATCATGGGGAGGTTTTGCTTTCTCCTTCAATTATAGAAGGTAATTTTGCTGGATATAGTAGTCTGGGTTGCTTTTAGAGTGTGAAATACCTTATTCCAAACTTTCCTTGTTTTTAAAGTTTCTGTTGAGAAGTGTGCAGTTATTCTGATGGGACTGCCTTTTTGTGTGACTTGCTGTTTCTGTCTTGCAACTTTGAATATATTTTCTTTGTCATATACATTAAGTGTTGTAATATAACATGTGGAGAATTGGCCTCCTGATTTCATTTCACCTATTTGTGTTCTGCTCATGGAACCATCTTTCCAGCCCGAGATTTCAGTTTTATGTCACTAGAAAATACCTGAGAAAATGAGATGAGGCTAAAAAAAAACTTAAGTGTTCTAAGGCTCTAGATAGAGGTACCAGAGACATAATAAAAAGTTGGAGGCTGGGTTATGGTGGCACACACTTTTAATCCCAGCACTGGGGAGGCAGAGGCAAGTGGACCTCTGTGAATTTGAGGCCAGCCTTGTTTACAGAGCAAGTTCCAGGACAGCCAAGGCTGCATAGACAAACCCTGTCTTGGAAAAACCATTAAATAAATAAAACATCTCACTGCTGCTCTAAGTGAGTGCTGAGGAAGTTTTTAACTGCCAAACTATTGTCTTATATTAAAAAGGAAGTCGCTGCAAAGAACATGCAATTAGTTTAAATAAGTATATATAATCATATAATCTTGGCCATGCTTTTAATAAATTTTTTATCAAGTTTTACAGCACCATCCTGAGCAGTTTTAATCTGTTCTTAACCCTCTAAGCTAGTCTGGCTTTCTCCCAGCATAAATCCCAGGGATACTTGCACTTCGTGGCTTTCTCTGTTCATCTGCTCTCTCCTCATGTCTCCTGGACTTCTGCCCATGGCTAAATCCCCTACTTTCTATCTAACTCCTCCTCCTCTAGAAGGCAGGAAGTCTAGCTTTATTCTCTCCCCTGCTCATCAATTTGGCTATAAGTAATTTATTTATTTTTCATTTTATGTGTATTGGTGTTTTGTCTGCATGTATGTCTTTGTGAGGGTGCCTGATCCCCTGGAACTGGAATTACAGACAGCTGTGGCTGTCATGTGGGTGCTGGGATGTGAACCCAGGTCCTCTGGAAGAGCAGTCAGTATTCTTAATCTCTGAGCCATCCCTCCAGCCCTCAAGTTTTACTTTTATCATATCTCTAATACCTCTATCTAGAACCTTAGAACACTTAAGTTTCATTTAGCCTCATCTCATTTTCCCATATATATTTTTTAGTGACGTAAAACTGAAATCTTGGGCTGGAGAGATAGTTCCATGGCTAAAGCACTGAAGGCTGGAGTCCAGATCCCCAGAACCCACATAAAAAACTAGGTGAGTATAACCTCCCTCCTGTAATCCCAGTGTGTGGAATCTGAAATGGGGAAATCCAAGATCAAACTTGCTAGCCAGACTATCCAAAAGGGTGAGCTCTGTGTTCAGTGAGAGCCCCAGCTTCAACATACACAGTAAAAGAGACTAAGGGCATAACTGACGTCAGCCTCACATGCGTGTGAGCAAACACACGTGCACACTATGCACACAAACATGCAAAACCATCTGATTTTTTCCAAAGAAGCCAGAGATGCCCAGTATGGGAAAGGAAGCATCATCAAATGATTCTGGTCAAACTAGATGGCTACATTCAGAAGAATGCAAATGGATCCATATTTATCACCCAGCACAAAACTCAACTCCAAATGAATCAAGGACCTAAATGTGAGATCAGATACCCTGAATCTGATATAATCAAAAGTGAGAAATAAGCTTTAACTCACAGGGACCGACAACTGGACAATATGGAGAGAGTGGGAGATTTTGGAACACTTGGTCCTAAATGGGATGCCCTCATCAAACCCTCTCCTCAGGGCTCAGGGATCAATGTGGAAGAGGAGACAGACAGATTTCAAGAGCCAGAGGGGATGGCCTCCAAGGAAACAGTATCCTCCAGACACAAGAGAGCTGGTGGACAGAAAAATTCACAGAAACCGTGGCAATATGCACAGGGTCACACAGGTTCACTCCAGATGGGGTTCTAGCACTGAGAAGTCTTAACCAAGAAGCTATCTGAATTCGACACCTGCTTGCAAAGGAAAACCGGTTTTCTCCAATGGCGTCTCACTGGGTATACTGACTATATTTAGAGCCAGCTCCCTGCCCAGCAGCAGATGGCCAACATGGAATGGTGCTTTTTAGACTTTTCGTTTCATTTTTGTTTGGTTTGGTCATTTTTTGTTTGGGGGGGGGTGTCTTATTTTTCTTTTGCTTATATATTTCAGTTTTCTTTTTGTGTTTCTGTGTTATTTGTTTGTTTGTTTGCTGTGTGTTGTTTTGGTTTGGTTTTGTTGGGTAAGTTTTTGTTGTTGTGATTTGCTTGTTTATTTTTAAAGAGGAAAAGAAAAACCTCAGAATTGGGGTGGGTGGGAAGATCTAGGAGGAGTTGAAAGAGGAAAAAAAGTGTGATCATAATATATTGTATGAAAAACTGTTTTTTTAATTAAAAAAAGTAAAAGTTGCCTTTAACATTTTTCATGAGGATTAAGTAAGTTATCGGGTCAGCTTATATAAATATTCCTTGGTGGAGAGATACATTAAACTATGCTTATTTTTATTACCGTAATTATTATTACTTTCTTTCTTTCTTTTTACTGCTTGGAAACAGTATTTTTTTTTTATAATCAAAGCATTACACTATTATTGCAAAGCTGCATAAAAGTAGCCCCCACCCACACAGAGTGAGAAAACAGTAATTCTGTGCCAAGCATTACAGCCTATTTTTGAGGCAACCATGGACACCCTGACTAATGTGACTGGAACACTCACCTTCCAGACACCATGAGCTCCTTTTCAGTGGCTGTGGGCCGAATCCAGGTGTAAATGTTCATAGTGAACAGGGCACTGGAACTGTTGAAAATGGAAGTCAGAGACGACATGAGGGAGGCACAGACTGTGGACAGCATAAAGCCTTGCAGGCCTGCAAGAAAGAAAAAACATTTCCTGGACTTCCAGTTCTCAGACCAGGCCAGAGAAGGCCTTGACCTCCTAGGGAACATTTTCTTTTTTTTTCTTTTTAATTAATTTATTTTTTTTTTTAATTTTATTTTTTTCTTATCAGTTACATTTTCTTAACTCTGTATCCCATTTTCAAACACCGGTGTCTCCCTTAATACATGAAGTTTTTACCTGCAGTGGAATTCCAAGACACTGTGTTAATTTGTTCCTGATTTGTAACAGGACACTAGTTTCCTGCTGTGTGCTTCCAGAATAATGGTAACTACCATTTCTTGGAGGATTAGTCTGTGTCAGGCTACATCACTCTTAATTACAGCCCTGTGAGATGGACACCATTACTTGTGTCCCAGCTTGGAGAGATCTGTGCTGTAAGCAAGAAATCTGTGAAGTGGGCAGACACTACCATAAGGCTGTTAAGATGTAGACAAAATAAGTAGAAGAGTTCATACAAATAGAGGAAGCATTTACCCAACACTACAGAGACAACTTGGTACCACTACCTGCTGCCTGGGCCAGGTGTTGGGGACTGCTCTATTTGATTTTTTTTTTTTCTATCAGGAGAATCTGAAGATAACCAGGACCTCACCTGGAAACTCTCCATGTCAGTCCCCCAAGTGACTTTAATGGGCCCTTCAGGGCTGGAAGACACAGACTGGGATTCCAGAATTTGCTCTCCTTGGAGCATTAGTCCCCAGTGTCAGCCCTAGCTGCTCTAGGACAGGCCGCTTCCCAGGATTCAAGGTCAGAGTCAGACAAATCTCTTCCTAGATTGCAGCATGGTCAGTATCTCCCCAAGTCTGTGGGAGATTATGGAAATGGAGTTTATGGAAATGTTGAACTCCAGAGCTGACACATTTTTTTTTTAAGATTTATTTGCTCATTTCACTGAAATCTGGAGAAGTAGATGAAGAAAATGTGAAGGCTACTGCCACATATTAATGAACCTGACTGCTGGCTAACTGCATGGCTCTTTAACTGACGTCTCTGGATGATAAACAACTTGAGGACAGCACCGTTCTTGCTGGTGTGTGTATTCTAGGGGCTTACAACAATGCCTTACACTATAAAAATAATTTCCTGGATAAATGAGCACATGACATCAATAATCAGTGTGCATAGGTTGTGCCTCCATGAGGATAGTCACTTTCAGTGTGGGCAGGAGAGAGGGCCAAGGCAAAGCTTGTTCCACTGCAAACCACCCCCAATACACAGCTTGCCTCTACATGCAGAATTACGGGCTGGTTGGTGAGGAAGTCATTCCTGTATGCTTACTCCTACCTGTCCCTCCTGTTAGTCATGGAGCCCTTGGTGGAAAGGCCCACTTCTTACCAGAAGGCATTATTCCTATCACTAGCACTGGATAAGCCAGGACGCTACAGCCGGTTTGTCTGCCACAGAACTTCTGACATTCTGAAGGTACAACGCATGCCACTTGATCTGCCAAGAGAAGTATGGGTCATATCAATATCCTGGTTATAGAGCTCTCAAATCTGAGCTTGGCAGAAGGGAAACCAATTAGGAATCACTTGTGTACAGGTAGGTATTGGATTCCTGGCATGATGGCTCCAATTCACAGTCCTTCTACCCACAGGAAAAAAGAGCTGAGACTCAGGATCTTAGAAATCAAATGACCTGGTCCTTCTACTGGCTCAAGAGTTGGTCTGGTGCTATGCATTCTAATGCTAATTACTGGCCCCCAAGATCTGGTTGCCGCCTAGACAAGCACATTCTCACCCAAACCTGTCTTTGTTGTGTAAACCTTGCTCAACCTAATTTAAAATTGGTTGGTTAATAAAGTTGCTGAAGCCTGTGACTGGGCAGAAGAAAAATAGGTGGAGCTGAGGTGCTGAGGTTTGGGGTCTGAGAGAGACCACAAGGCCAGGAGAAAGAGGGAGAGGAAGCAGAAATGGAGAATCAGGAGAGGAAGCAGGGAGAAGAAAGTCACCATGGAGCAGGATGGACCATGACCGTGTGACCATGAGTGCTGGCCTGATAAAACAAACAGCCCAGACAAGAACGATAAAGTCAAGTAACATGGGGTGTGTAGCTGAGAAATAGCAAAATAGCTTAGAGGGTTGATACCTGCCAAGTTACTATTCCTTAAAGCTTTTATAATCTCAGGAGATCTCTTTCTCAATTATTTGGGAAAGAAGCCTTTTTAGAGTTTAATATTTTTCTACAACACCCAACGGCAAGCCATAGGACCTCCATAAGGCTTTCAAAGATCCCAGTGAAGTGTTAAGGAAGTCTGTGAACCATCCACCATGCACTAACACTGGAACCACTCAGAAACTCATTACCCTTTGCTCCAAGATGGGCACAGTTCAGCATAATAAACTGGACTCCAATGTTAGAGAGCAGGAAGGCCAATTTTCTAATTTATCAAAAAGAAATATTCATGGTGTCTAATGACAATACTTGATTACTGAAGAGCAAAAAGTGAAATGTTGAGATTCCTCTCTGTTGAAGCTGGGAAGGGGGGGAATGGGCACAGGAAGAGAAGTATGTCTCAGGGCACACTGAAGGGTGGAGTTCAGTGAGAGGTGACCACCACTCATGTTAGTTAGCACTATAACTTGTTCTCCATTTACTTTGACCATGTCTAAAACACTTAGCAGGATGCAGTCCAAGCCACCCATTCTACCTGGGCTGCTGGTTTGGGGGTTTTTGTTTTGTTCTGTTTTTGTTTATTTGTTAATGCAAGCTAGGGTCATCTGAGAAGAGAGAACCTCTATTGAGAAAATGTCCCCATCAGATCGACCCATAGGTAAATCTGTGAGTCATTTTCTTAATTAATAATTGATGTGGGAGGTCCCATCCTGCTATGGGCAGTGCCAGTCCTGGCCATGGAGGTTTCTGGATTGTATAAGAAAGCGGGCTAACCAAGCCATGAGGAACAAGTCAGTAAGCAGCTTTCCTCCATGTCTTCTGCTTTAGCTCCTGCCTTCAGGTTCCTGCCTTGAGTCCCTGCCCTGATGTCCCTCAGTGATGGACTCATATCTGGAAACGTAAGATGAAATAAACCCTTTCCTCCCTCAAATTGCTTTTAGTAATGGTGTTTTATCACAGTAATAGAAACTTAACTAGGACACTACTCTTGTGGATATACTTACCAAGGTAACTGTTTCCTTCCCTAATGAATAAGCAAGACTCGTTCGTTGCCTGAGAGATAGGTCAAGCTAGCAAAACTTGGCTGACATGGGAGGAAATACACTATGAAGTGCTGACCACTCCTTAGGGGAAGCAGGCGGTGTGCTAATGGCATTTAGTAGAAAGAATATGGGCCTTTCTTCAAGTCTTTCTTTCCACAGCAGCCTCTCTCAAATTGTCTCATGAGTTCAATGAGTGCTAGGAGAGCTCAGTGTAGGGCTGTGACAAACACGGAGCCTATCAAAGAGGTCCCAGGACAGCATCTGACGCACACAGCATAAAGTCTGTGATGTGATGGAGCAATCCAGATTCCTAAAGACTGTGCCCAGCATTGTAGCCGGGTTTTTCTCTGGTGGGGAGGAACATGACTGTACCAGGATGGGAGAGGCGCTTCGGTCTGTTCTTCTTCTTATCACCCTGAAATTTCTGTATTGCTGTACACCTCAAGCGCTTCTACTCAGATACATTCTAAAGAGGCACTCTTGGGCAATCCCAATGGCTAGCACACTGTGGGAGACCCAATACTTCAGATGTCCCCTGGATCTCTAAGAAAGCATGTCAGCATCAAGGATTTACCTGTGTACAGAATGCGGCTGATCATTCCTGGCATCACCATGAAGAACATGGGCAGCAGCTTCAGGTACCCATACAAGAGGCAGCCACCTTTCATATGAAGCTTGCTCTTTCCTGCCAGAAACCTCTGGACAGAAACCTGTCGAGGAAAGACGAGTGGATGGAGTCCGTGGAGCACAGAGCCTGGGATGCCCAGCACTGATAAGACACTTGCACCTATTCCACCAGCGGGATGCGGACTCTGCTGGGTTTTGCTAAGATGCTCAGCCTCCTTCTGTTCATCTTTGGGCCATCCAGGATTAGAGACATAGGTAACAAATGAGCACACTTCTTACCCTATACACAGCTAATGGGTGGGAGGGGATTGTTTGTATGGTTTTGGCCTCACTGTGAGCATTACACGCCAGCCATGAAAATGTAAGGCTCACAAGCTGTCCCCTGATATGGGCAAGACTGCCTCACAGGGGCAAAATATATTATTTCTGCCAACTGAAGGAATAGGCCCTTATGACTGATTGGCCATGGAAATAACCGACTGTTCAAGTGAAGCATGAGCTTCATTCATCAAAACTAAAATGAGATTCTGTGGATTTTTCTTTCAGGCTCTCTTTTTTTTTTTCTTCCCCCCTTCCTGAGACAGGGTTTCACTATGTAGTCCTGGCTGTATTGGAACTTATTCTGTAGAGGAGGCTGGCCTTGAACTCACAGAGCTGCCTGCTTCTGCCTCCTTAAGGGCTGGGATCAAAGGTGTGCGCCATCACTTCCAGCTCTACGGCCTTTGAACATGTCATCTTTCTTCCCCAATGTGAAGGTACGTGCCCTTAATCCCAGCACTCAGTAGACAGAGGAAAATGGACCTCTGTGAGTTTGAGGACATACTAGTCTATGTAAAGAGTCCTGGGCCAGCCAGGGCTACATAGTAAAACCGTGTTTCAAGAAAAAAAAATACTAGACTTTCCCATTGTTTTGTGACCCATTTCACGGTGCCAGTGCTATAAAAGGCATCATGATATCATGCCAAAGGGAATAGTACAGCCAGAGGATGGAGAATCACTTAAAAGGGAAGGCAAAAAGGAGAATGGTGTAGAGTGATCAGAACATCCAAGGTGTGTACTAAATGTCATGCTTTTAAGGAGCGTTCAGCTGGCCATGGTGGTGCACACCTTTAGTCCCAGCACTCCAGGGGCAGAGGCAGTTGATTCTCTGTGAGTTCGAGGTCAGCCTGGTCTACAGAGTAAGTTCTAGGACAGCCAAGGCTACACAGAGAAGCCCTGTCTGGAAAAACCAAAAAAAATAAACAGATAAAGAAAGAAAAGAAAATAATCAAATAGTGGGAAAATATGTCCATGGGACTTACAGGCATGGGACATAAAATAGAGTTTACAGTGGGATATTACTGGGTCTAGGAAAGAATCTGTAAGAATAAAGCAATTCGACAATGTGATTTAGCAGTAAGAGGATCAGCGATAGGATTTTCACAACAGTTAACTGTAGTTCCTACCCTTTGCCAAAGAAGCTTTTTGCAGCAGCAGCAGCAGCAGCAGCTAATAGAGACCACCACAGACACTATCTTAGTCAGTGTTCTACTGCTGTGAAGAAATGCGATGACCATGGCAACTTTTATAAAATAATATAAAGGAAAGCATTTAATTGGGGCTGGCTTATACTTCTGGAGGTTTATTCCATTTTCATCATGGTGAGGAGCATGGTAGCATACAGGCACAGATGGTGCTGAGCGGTCTACAATCTGGATCCAAAGGCAGGAGACAGAGAGAGACACGGGGTCTGGTTTCAGCTTTTGAAATCTCGAAGCCAGGAGGATGTGTGTGGTAGTGCATGGCTTTAATCCCAGCACTTGGGGAGGCAGAGGCAGGTGGTGAGTTTGAGGACAGCCAAGGCTACAAGAGAAACCCTGTCTCAAAAAAAAAAAAAAAAAGTCTCAAAGCCCTCCCTCTCCAAACTTCCTCCAACAAGACCAGGTCTACACCAACAAGGCTACAGCTCCTAATCCTTCTCAAGTAGTATCATTGCCTGATGACTAAATATTCAAATATATGAGCCGGGGGGGGGGGGGGGTCATCCTTACTCAAGCCACCACAGGTGCTCAACCCCAACTGATACATCAGCAATGCAACTTCTGTTCCCAAAGATCAGGGAACACTGAAGAAGAGAGCATAGAAACACTGTGAGAGCCAGAAGGTTAGCACATCTACTTCAAGATAGTCTTCTATAGATGTCAAGAAAGCTGTCAACATACACACACACACACACGCACACACACGCACACACAATCTCAGCAGTATTGTTATTTAAGCAAAGCCTGTACAATGATACCACCAGCTGACACACCATTGGAGATGGGGGAAATTTCATAATGTCCACCCCTAGAGGAAAGGTTATAAGTGATCAATGGCCACTAAGAAAAGGAGAATCACTTTTCTTCAGGCTCGGGCCCCCACGGATTATTTAATCCCACGTGGTCGATCCTGAACACACATACACACATGTGAGGAACATAGGAATCTGCAGGTTATATTTATATACACGTGCGTGTGCATATATATGTAACTGAGAGGGAGCTGGGGAACATAGGAGGGGTGGGAGGGGTGGGAAGGAGGGGTGGAAATGATGTAAATATAGTACTTATGTGTGAAATTCTCAAAAGAATAAATTTAAGAAGCACGAAAGATATCAATGTTCTATAAATGAGAAACGCACATGAAAATTTCATATAAAGCTAAAGTCTCCAAATCACAAAAGCCTGCTCGAAAAGGTATTATCATGGCTGAAGTATCATAAACATTTAAGCAAGAATATATTTCACTGTTTATAATCAACTGGAAAAGAAAGCATTTCTCAAATGTCATCGCGGCAGCGAATACTAACTAGGAGGCAAACCATGAAGAAGCAGACAAGCCACAGGGACACTAAGGACAGTCATTTTAGGGACAGTGCGGCTAATTACCTGATCAGCACACCCATGGAACAAAGAGACAGTAGTGGTCCCTAAGATGAGTCCAGGCCAAGGGATGTCGCCAGAGGAATAACTTCGGAAGATGTGGAAAGAGTCATAACGAGGCATGTAGCACTTGGGATTGGCGGTCCAGTTTCCCTGCTGGGTCCTACTAGGGATGGCACGGAAGTACTTAGCCTTCAGCTCCTGATAGCCTCCCACTTCGTGGAAGGCTTTGAAAAAAAGAAACCATGATATTTATCAGTTCCTTGAAGAGCGCAGTAAACAACACAGCTGAAGTCCCAACGCTGGAGACAAGACCCAGTGTGGCCTTCTGGCTCTCACTATAAAATGCAAGAGTGACATACGGTTAACACCTCATGTGTACTCTTCCGGGGAGAAGAAATGCAGTGGACATTGGGCTGTGTGCTCAGAACGCCACCTCCTTTATCTCACTTCAGAACCCTCTTTCCAATGTGTGTGTGCGCTTGCGGGTTAGCTAGAATGAGTCAAAATATCCCTTTTTCCAGTCTTCCGGAGGACCCTGGCTTAGTTGACAATCCCTGTCTCCTGGTCAATGGTGGATAAGTGAGGAATACACATGAGCCCGCTAGACTACAGAGAACACGCGCTAGGGTCCTGCTGAACATGTTGGAAGTATTACTTCCTTCCTCTGGGAAGTTAATACAACAATGAGGAGGTGTCCTGTCCACCTGGTCCATTCATAAACCAGGATCCAGCCATGCCTAAAAGCAGCATGCTCCTGAAATTTTTTTCTATAGAAGCTAAAGGTGCTTATTTCATACCAGTTTTTAACTATAATTTCAACATAAATTATTTAAAGAACCTCCATTTTAAGATAGGCTAACATTCTTTTTCCTTAGACGCCAACAAAACGTTATGCATCCTAGTTTAACTTTCCTTCAGAACTTACAGCCTAGGTGGTAAGAAATCTTAACTGAAGGGCTCAAGCAGCTGTGCTGCCATGACAGGCTTCCTAAGATACTGTAGGCCTGAGTTTCTGCTTCCTGCTAATGTTCCCACAGCTGTTTAGATCATGTTTCTATTTCTCAGAACATGAAGCTATAGTCCATGGAAACGAGATACAATAACTCAATAACCTCCATGGAAATCAGAAACAACGATCTAGTAACCGCCCTAAAAAATCCCCAAGCACTTGATCAATCAAACTAAAGGTTAGTTAAAAGCCTTTGCTTAGTCAGAATGCTATTGTTACCTGGCACTTTCTGTTAGCACTCTGTTCCCTGAGCACAACTTGTTCCTTCGACACTCATGAAGTTCCCCCCCCATCCCCTAGATCAGCACCAGCCAATCAGTTTATGACAAGCTTGCTTCTGCTAAATGTGAACCAATCACGGAACTGAAAGCCCTGTCCCTTGCTCAAACCATAATAAAAACACAGCTTTGCAGCTGCTCAGGGCTCCCCTCCCTACCCCACTGTGTTGGACGGTAGAGAGCCAAAGCTTAAACTCCAAATAAAGGCTCTTTGCTCTTGCATACATGGTCAGCCTCCAGTTGGTCTTTGAGATCTGGATATAATATTAACATTAAAGTAGTATTTAAAATCTACTAAAACATCTACTTAACCAGGTTTTATTTTATTTTGGCATGTAAAAGCACCCTTGAATTCAAAAAGCACCCTTGAATTCAAAAGCACCTTTGAATTCAGATCTATCTGGGAGTAAGATTAGTCAATGAAAGAGTATAAAATTAATAAAAGATATATTATGGCATTTACAAAAATAGAATTCACGTTCAATAACAACAAAATAAAGTACAAAATTATAACAGGAGATTATCTTCATGAACATTGGATAAATTAAATACATTTTTTGCTTGTTTTTTTCAAGACAGGGTTTCTCTGGGTAACCTTGGCTGTTCTAGATTTCCTTTGTAGACCAGGCTGGGCTCAAATTCACAGAGATCTGCCTATCTCTGCCTGTGCCACCACACCTGGCTTTAAGTACATTTTTAACAAGAGTAAGAAGAAAATGATAAATCTGAACTCAAAATTTGAAATTACAATACAAATTATATTAAAAATGTCTTAGGCTGAGGGCTAGGGAGATTGTTCGGTGGGTAAGGGCGCTTCTTGTACTTTCATAAGGATAAGTGCAGGTTTTCAGCGAGCATGTAAGAAGCCAGGTGTGTAGTCCTCTGTATTTTGACCAGATGTAGCTTCCTGTAAGGGTCTCCATCTGCCTTAAAAAGAAGCTTCTTTGTTGAGGGTGAAAGCTGCACTTGTCTGTGGGTATAAGGAAAAGTATAAAGAACATAGCTAGGGGGCCATTCACGGTGTTAACAGGAAAAACAGAGAAAAATAATACAGTCATCGGTGTGGGGATGAAAATAAATTGTTACAGCTCAAAAGTCACTCGTGATTAAAAACAGGCTGAGCAGAGCAACAGCGAAGGAATACTTTTGACCACGCCCTTGGGTCCTGAGGAGTTCAGAACCCAAGCAGCCCCTGATGGCCCCACGTAACCATCCTGCCTACGTACTCACCGTAACTCATTAATATAGTTGAGCCCAAAATCATAATACCAGCTTGAAAGGTCTCAACGTAAGCCACAGCCGTCAGGCCGCCTGAAGAAGAAGAAAGGAAATTAACGCCACAAGCACTTCTGCTCGCAGCAGCTCTGCATGGAGCCCCGCTGTGTGCCCCGCCCCTCCCCGCATCCACCCGTCCTCCTTAGGCGTCTCATCCAGTTGTATGAGCTTAGTCTAAAGCAGCCTCTTTTCTGTCTTCATGGGCTTTGATGGGGTTCTTTTTTTTTTTTTTTTTTTTTTCAGATGTGCCAGTTTTGTTGAACCAATAAAACTCCTACTAAAAACAATGAACTAAATACTCATGGCATAAACGCGACACTGCTTCAGAAAATACACCTTTTATACCTGTAAATAGATTTTTGAGATGTCACAAGAGTGCAGTTTATGGACTGTTGCCGGGTTAATACGCACTTCATTTGTTTCGGCTGTGCTTGTCCTGATTCACTAACAGGTCCTTCTTTACATGTTCAGACAACAACAGAAGATGCACCGAAGCAGTGGAGTATTTTGACTTCCTATGTCCCGTTTTCCATTACTCTCCATGCTTCTCCAGACAATTACAATCTAGCCACTCTCCTAATCAAATGTGTACATCTTTCATCCCAGAAACGCAGTTTGGAAGCAACCATCAGCATCGTCCTGGGTCTCGACCAACCATACAGCGCCTTCCCTCAGCCCCTGCCCAGTTTTAACAACCAGCACCAGCAAATACCACCAGGAAAAGAAATCCAGTTTAGATCCCTCACCACTAAGGGCAACTTACTGACTGCTTTCTATCCCTCTGATTATCTTTACTTGACCTCTGGTCACACCGTGAGTAGAAGAAAATGAGTGATGAGAGCCCCTACCCCAGGCAGAGGCTGCATACATGAGACCTGCCTTTATTTATTTATTTTTTTATAACATAGGGTTTTTATTCATCATTTGGGAATTTCACATAATGCATTCCAATCACCCTTACTTCCCAGTCCTCCCAGATCTGCCACCCCAAGTCCTGTGGCCTTCCACCCCCACCCCAACACACACACACACACACACACACACACACACACACACACACACAC
>NW_026585698.1:14442675-14501658 GCF_907164565.1 Psammomys obesus | reverse complement strand
ACACACACACACACACACACACACACACACACACACACACACACACGGATTTTTTTTTTTTAATCCAAGTTAGGTTGGAGCTGGCCAAACTTCCAGTGGTCTGGCCCCCTAAAGAGAAGTGAGTCCCCACCCCCACCCCTGCCAGTAGACATTAATTGGGGGAAGCTACACTTCAGCGGATGTCCTTGTTCTATGCGGCTGCCTGAGACCATGTTGATGTCTGTGGGTTGTGATGCTGGGTTGGGGAGGAGGGGTGGGCACAGATGTGAGTAGCCTGGGCTGCCACCAGAGGCATGTTGATGTCCATGGCCCATGCTGCCTCCAAGGGCCTATTGTCTTAACTGTCTGAGAACTGCCTTTCTAAAAGATTCCATCTGAAGGCTAGGTGGCCTCCTCCAGGGCCCCACCTCAGTTTCCCCTCATTCACCTTGTGGGTGCTCACGTCCCATTTTGCCATAAACATGATCGCTGCTGACCTAGCTATCAATCCACTCTTTGAAGAGAGCTTTCCAAGCCAATGATTCCTAGAGGTACCTCCGCCTCCATTACGCTTCCTGAGCTCTAAAGACTTGGGGGAAACTCCACTGGTTCCTAGTTCTTTGCTGACTGTTTGGATCCATCTAAATTCATGTGTGGTTAGAGCAGCCTCACCTGTGATGGTGTAAATGCCAATGACGGTCAGCACGACCAGCATTGTCTGGTAAATATCTGTGTCCCAAACCGATTTTAAGAACATGACGCCGAAACCGATCTCCATCTGAAATGGGCTCCAGGTTAGCAGCTGCACCTTCACCCCAGCAAAAACAATAGCCCCAAAGGGAAATGGGCCTCAGAAGCCATTTGAGAGAGGTGGCCTCTGGGCAGCACCCCATCACCCGTGGGCACCGGGAGAGGTCTGCCCAAGTTGTGTGCCCTTGCCAAAGTTAATCCCTTCAACAGCATGGGTTAACCCAAGTCGCTCATTAACACACCTTAGCTTCACAATCGGGGTTATGCTCATAGAAGTTGCTTTTTGTGGTTCTGCAACTAGGTAAAGAGCAAAGACTTTTTTCTTTTCTTTTCTTTTTCCTGTGAGCATTTGTTCCAGAGAACACCTTCTGCATTATCTTTCCAATGACTAGAGAGAGCCCGGCACAGTGGCACATGCCTGTAATCCTAGCACCAGGGGAGGCAGAGGCAGGCAGATCGTTGTGAGTTCGAGGCCAGCCTGGTCTACAAAAGCAAGTCCAGGACAGCCAAGGCTACACAGAGAAATCCTGTCTTGAAAAAAAAAAAAATTTCAATTACTGGAGAATTTTAGTTCTGTGTACCTTTAGAGAACTACCAAATCCTCTTAAACCCATATATTTAACAAGGCCTGGGGTTGGCAAAATTTTCTGAACAAATATGATAAATATTGTGATAAATATTGTAGGGTTCGGGGGCTGTGCACCACACTGCCTCTAGTTTTTACGACCCTTTAAATTAGTGTGAGAATCAGCCTCAGGCCAAGGGCTTGTCATTCGTTGGCTTGGCCTCCTAACCAGGCTTGTCACAGACCAGCTGAGCTGACACTGACTTTGAAACACCGGTATGTAATTTACCTGGCTGACCTTTTCCTTTATTATTCTGCCCTCCAAAAATCAGGTATAAAATGGAATACTCTCAATCATTTATTCCTCCAAATGATGCCTGAGATTCCACAATGCTGCAGACCCTCTGCAGGATTCGGAAGACACGCACTGCCAAAGCTCTGCTTCTGTCCTTGCTGAGCTCATGGCGGGCGTTTTTCATACACTGTGGCAAATGCCACTCATTTGCCTAGTGAAAACCGTCTATTCGGTGCCATATGGGCAAAACACACTCTAGGCTCAGGGCGGGTGCAGTAAGCACACCAGGGAAGGCCCATGGTCTCAGCTCACGTGAATGGAGAAGACACAAATAAGCAAATACACCAATGAATCACTTTCACACAGCAGCACCGATGATGAAGAAAATATCAAAGAGGCACAGAGTGGAGAAGACACCGGGCACATCCTTGGAAAGGCCCCGGTGACACTCCCTCCCCGTCCCTCCTTGCAGGGGGAAGGCAGTCCCCTCGGCCTTCAGAGAGGCAGTCCTAGGACTTGCCCAGGCATTCTCTATTCCATGTGCAAGAACTCACCGAGATCCTGCTGAAGATGTAGACGATTAAGAAAATGAAGGAGAAGAAGAGCTGGATCCGGAGGCTGCCAAACCTCTTCCTCAGATATTCCGGCAGCGTCACCACCTGCAGAAGCAACAGAGCAAGTCACCATCAAATTGTGAGCGTTAAGAGGCAGGTTACGGATTACTCTCCCTCCGTGTTTGTGTCACAGAGATGCTGCCAGCTGGTGGAAAGAGCCCCGGAATACAAGATGTGGGCTCACCCCTTTTGGCGCCAGTCAAGATGGGAACAGTGAGGAAGGAGAGACAGCATAGCTGTCGCACTGGCTGGTTTTGTGCCAATTTGACACAAGCTTAGAGTCATCAGAGAGGAAGGAGCCTCAGTTGAGGAAATGCCTCCATGAGATCCAGCTGTAAGGCATTTTCTCAACTAGTGATCACCCTGGGAGGGCCCAGCCTATTGTGGGTGGTGCCATCCCTGAGCTGGTGGTCCTGGGTTCTATAAGAAAGTAGGCTGAGCAAGACATGGGGAAGCAAGCCAGGAAGCAGCACCCTTCCATGGCCTCTGCATCAGCTCCTGCCTCTGGGTTCCTGCCCTGTTTGAGTACCCGTCCTGATTTCCTTCAATAATGAACAGCAATGTGGAACTGTAAGCAGAATAAACCCTTTTCTCCCCAGCTTGTTTTTTGGTCTTTTTGCTGTCTTCCAGCAGCTTCGGTTCCAGGCTTTGCCCAATCTTGGGAATGCAGAAAGAAACCCACCTAATTTAAAACACACAATAATGATAAATTACCCGTTATGGAACAAATGGCAGTGCTTTGTCAAACGTGGCTGGTAGGAGATAGAAGCTGCTGGTACAGGCAGTTCTCAGCCACCTCTGTGTGAACACTGCAGCCTGATGATGATGTTCCAAAGGTTCCCATTTTCTACATCATCTTGGGCAGTGTGCGCCATGAGCACAAGGACTGTGCCCTCAGTGCTCACAATACCCCTTGACCCCAATAGGCCCTGGCTCAAGGGAAGTGGCTCAGTAACAGGGTTTTACCTCATTTGGTCCTGGCTACTTTATGTGCTCTTGTCTACCTACCTGCATATGGCTATTGTGAGCTCTGACTCAAACTCCACCTGCTCCACAAAGACACCTGAGGTCTTCACAGGGACCAGAGACCCTTGGCTAAGCACCCACAGGCTTCATTCTCCTAGCCTCTGTTTGACTGGAAGTCATACTCTGCCATATGTCAATCATTCTCCCAGCAAGGTTCTTTTCGTTTATTTGTGTTTGTTCGTTTGTTTCTCTCTGTGTGTAGCCTTGGCTGTCCTGGACTCGCTTTGTGGATCAAGCTCGCCTCGAACTCACAGAGATCCGCCCAGCCTCTGCCTCCCGGAGTGCTGGAATTATAGGCACGTGCTACAGTAGCTGGCTTCCCAGCAAGCTTTTAACGTTCCCACGCTGTTTCTAAGTTTGACTCCCATAACAAGTGAGGGCGCTCAAGTTGGTGGTTTCTCAACCTTCCTACTGCGACAATCCTTTAATACAGATCCTCAACCTGTGGTGACCCCCAACCATAAAATTATTTTCATTGCTACTTCATAACTGCAGTTTTGCTACTGTTATGAATCGTAATATAAATACCTGTTTTTGCTTTGGTTTGGTTTGGTTTCGATTTTGGTTTCAGTTTTTTGAGACACAGTTTTTCTGTGTAGCCTGGACTTGCTTTGTACATGCGGTTTCCTGAACTCAAGACCTCTGGAAGAGCAAACAGTGCTCTTAACCACTGAACCACCTCTCCAGCCCTTAAATACCTGTTTTCTGATAAGTCTTAGGCAACCCCTAAGAAAGGGTCATTTCACACATACCCCAAAGGGTGGGAACCTCTGGTTTAGGTGGCTTAAACAACAGGTTACCTATTGTCTCTCAGTTGTAGAGGCTACACGTTGAAGGTTTTCAGAGGGTCTGCCTCCTTCTCAGGGCAGCGAGGGAAGTGTTTGTCCAGGTCATGCTCCTGGACTTGTCAGAGACATCCTGCCTGGAGCTGCAGTCACCTGGTATGGCTACAGGCAAAGTATGTCACAGCGTGTGCTTGTACATGCCTCTTAGCCATCCTCATGTATGCTAAAGATATTTCTTAATTCTCTGTTTTGTGACATCTTGGCATCTTTAAAAGTAATCTTTCCAGGACCCGGAGAGATGGCTCAGCGGTTGAGAGCACTTGTTACTCTTACAGAGGACTTGGGTTCAGTTCCCACCACCAATGTGGTAGCTCACAGCCATCTGTAAATCAAGTTCCAGGGAGCCCAATGACTTCTTCTGGCCTCTTTGGGCACCAAGCACACATGGGGTGCACATATTATACAGGTAAAACACTCAAACACATAAAAACAAACAAAAAATCTAAATAAAAATTGTTTTTTAAATCTTTCTGGTTAAGAAGAGGCTGGCCTCCTCAAGACTAGCCAATTCCTAAGGACCCAGGCCAGAGCATACATTTGACAGTGAGTTAACCAGTCCCAAGCCTGGCCTCCTCCACCCAGCCTGTGCACCCCAGTGACAACAGTTCTCTGCTATAATCCTCTCAGGTACTAAACAACTAGAAACGTAAGCCTGATGAAGTTGCTCAAACCGGGAGTCCAAAGCCATTTACTCTGCTCTGCCTTTTACTTCTTAACAAAGGCCTAACCTATACCTCATTCTGCCCCCTGATGAGTCTGATATCTTTTCCACACGGTTCTGTGTGGCCGATTGTGTCTGGGCACCTCCTATCTCTGGGACCTGCGGGTATATACAGGACACCTTGTTTTACCCACCCCCAGGCCTCTCCTGTTTCTAGTCATGTGACTGAAACTCACTGTCCAGCTCATGAGAGAATAGAAGGGGCCTGAAGCTGTACTTGATTTTAAGCTAGCATTTGTTCTTATAAGGGGTAAAAATCCTTTTCCATGACCACTTGTATTTGTGTTTGTTTGTTTGTTTGTTTGTTTGTTTGTTTTTCTTAAACATTAATTGTAACCTGCTTGTCATGGAGTTTTTGGAGTCTTCCAGAAAGCATACTTTCTCTTCCTGTGGACCCTCTCGCACCATCCCCTCCAGCCCATTCCCATTTCTGTGTGTCAATGGCCAGTACCTAGAAACACCTGCTATCTAGGATCCATGTGGTCTGTCTGAAGTGAGGTTCAGGTAGATGATTCCCACTGTCCTTCCTTAAAATCTTCCCACTCTCCTCCCCAACCCTGTAGCAGACAGCTTGAGGGGCTTCTCCTCCCTGTGACCTCCATGCCCCCGTGACTCTCCTTTTGTAGTGCTGCTTGTTTGTCAGGCTGCTTTGTTACTGAGTTTTCAGAGAGAAACTTGTTTTCACCCTGGCCTTCACCTGGAGACAGAGATAAGCAGGATGTCTTGCCAAGTTCCTTCCTTTGGTTTGTGTGAGGATCACAACACGGATGGGGTTGGGGAGGTAAACAATTTTGACTTCTCAGTGAACCCCTTCATTGTGTTGAGGTGCTTTGCTCTGACTATAAAAAGGAATTGTGGAATAAACCGGTGACAGTTTCCACTGGCAGCCCTCTTGAACTGATCTGTGTGTAGAGTGGTTTTTTTTTTTTTTTTTCTTTTAGTCCTCATTCCCTACTCAGTCGAACTGTTCGACTCTGATGGCGAGCCCTAGCATCCCCTAAACCTTTTCTTGCTCCCATGGGCACACATGGCGCATGTACATAAATACAGCCAAAACACCCACACACATAAAATAATTAAGAAAGAAAAGACAGGAAAATGAATACATGGCAGGCAGTAGTAGTGCGTGCATTTAGTTCCAGCACTTGCTACATCTTATTCTTTTTCTTTTTTTTTTTTTTTTTTTTTTTTTTTTTATAAAAAGCCTTAAAAGGTAAATTCCTCAGTACACAGTTGTGTCTGTCTACCCGGGACAGATGGCACATTTTGGGTATCTTCAGATTTAGGGAAGCCAGTACCAGGGTCAAAAGTCTGACAAGTTTAATTTATCCTTCATGATGTTTTACTACACATGCAGCATTAATTTTTTGAAAATATCACAAACTACAGAGTAACTGATAATGGACTTACCTCGGCCTTGCTATAGATAGGAACAAATATCCAACCAAGAGCAAAAAGCATAAATATAGTCTGAAACCAAGAAAAAGCAGAAGGTCCCTGTGAGTCAAGCTCTTAAAAGAGATGCAGGTTCTGTTACTGTCTGTTTCAGAACTGATGGTGTTTAACACCACTAAATACTTCCAAATAAACACCCAACCACCTGTCGACACTAAAAACTTAGCTTTTAGGCACATTATCTATGAAAGTTTATTAACTTAAGGAGTTCTTTTCTAAATGACTATTTTTTAACATACTGTTTGTCTACTAGATATGAATTAAGATGCCTTATAAATCAACTTAAGAGATAGTTTAAACAGAAAAAAGAAGCTACACATGGTGAAACACATACATACTTCGAGCACTCACTAGATGAAGGTGGGACGATAGCCACAGGTTTGAGTAGCAAATTAATGTCTCTTATTAACCAGATGATCTATTAGTTCCAGACCAGCTGGGACTACATAGTGAGATCCTCTCACCAAGTAACAGAAGAAAGGAAAGGAGAGCAGAAGAAGGGGAAAGAAAAAGAAGAAAAAAGAGGGCAGGGGAGGAGAAGGGAGGAAAGAAAAATGAAAAGAATGGGAGAGAGGTAAAGGAGAGACAGAGACATTTTATTAAAAATGACATTAAGTTTGAACTCTGTAGAAGTATTCCTTACTTTTTGTAGTTCATAAGAAGGAAATGAACGTAAAGCATAGTAACCTTCTCATTGATCAAAAGAGACAAACGGTTTATACATAAATAATACAAGATTAATATAAGATTATACAACATTAATAATATAAGATTAATAAATTAATTTATACTTTTGAGGAATAAATTCTATTTCCTATGACAAATCTACTCCATGAACTAAGTAAATAATCCAACATTTTATATGGCATATAATTTATTTAATATGCTTTATTTTTTAACTCTTTTTTTGAGATTTGTTTTATTACATATTCAGTGTTCTGTCTGCAGACCAGCAGAGGGCACCAGATCCCATTATAGATGGTTGTAAGCCACCATGTGGTTGCTGGGAATTGAACTCGGGACCTTTGGAAGAGCGGCCAGTGCTCTTAAGCTCTGAGCCATCTCTCCAGCCCCCTTACTATGATTTATAATTCAAGCTGGTGTTTCAAATTGGAAACTTTGTAGTAACCAGTTGACCATCTCAGAGAGCTTGGTTGAACCATTTCTCAACATGTATTCAAAATAGTTTCTCTATGTATGTGTGTATGCACACGCGCACACCTCGGCTCATGTATATCAGTAGAGAGAGATGCACACACTTAAGGTGTGGTCTTCTCCCCACCTGACTGATCTGATAGCTTTGCTCACTGTATCTCTATGGCCCATGGCATGCACGTATCCTGTCTCTTGACTTACTAAGGAGAATGAGGAGAATGAAAAACAGCACAAAAAAATAAAAATAAATAAAAAAGCAAAAACGAATCAAAGCAAAGACTTGACTCTCTTAAGCTACACTTTCTAAGACACCTTTAACAGCCACTCATGGTTAAAAGGCAAGCTTCCGCGTTTGTGGGTCTTCTTTGGACCATGATCGAGTCGAGTTAAGCGGCCGCAGGAGATGTTACTAGATACTTACATTCCACTCCAGGGCGCCAACCGCGATTCCCGAAGCTGCGCCTATCCCAGCCAGGCCCATAAAGTGGCCACTGCCAACATTTGCGGAATAAGTGGAGATGCCAATCTGAAAATCGGAAGATAGCTGTGTGTCAGAGCCCTACTGAGACTGTGGCTCAGTCACAGAGCACTCACCTAGCCTGTGCAAAGCCCAGCTTTCATCCCCAAAAACCTGTGATTCTAGCACTTGGGAGGTAAAAGCAAGAGGATCAGGAGTTCAAGGTTATCCTCAGCTACACAGTGAGTTTGGGCATAGAAATTCTGCCCAAGGAATAACCCCTCTGAGGAAAATGTGAACATTAGTGCAGCAGAGAGCCTTAACAAATACGATAACCAAAACACTATTGAGCATCCAAATAATGGTCCTACCTTCTACCTCACCACCCTCCATCCAGCACCAAGCTAATCTGCACCACCAATTTTAGTACATGCTGCTCCCTGTGCTCAGAACACCCACACTCCATCCACTTGGAAAAGGCACAGCCCGCTTCAAATCCCGCTTGCATGATTCTGCCCTTGAAACATCTGTGTTGCTATACCCAACAAGCCCAAGTTTGGTTTTCCTCTCTTTGCCCTGGTTGCTTCCCGATAGATTTATTTCCTCTACTATAACCCGCTGTTTAGATATGAATACTGAACTGGTGGTGGCTCAGTGGTTAGAGTGCTCGCTGTTGAAGCATGAGGTCCTGAGTTCAAGCCTCAACACTTGCATAGGAAAACAGGTGTGGCTCCTGTGCCTCTCTACCCGCAACACTGTGGGAGCAGAGACGGGAGAATTGCTGGGAGCTCGATTAGCTGCCAGCCTAGCTCCAGGTTCAGTGAGAGACCCGTCCAGGGAAATGGAGCAGGATCAGGATACTCCTGGTCCTTCTCTGGCCCGTGTACAAGCGCAGGTACATACACACCTGCACACACACATACAAATCAGATTTTTAAGGTGCGTCCTACTTCCGATCTGCCCGTTCGTGTGGCAGAGTTAGGAAAGAAAATACTTAGACAGGCTGGAGAGATGGCTCAGTGGTTAAGAGCACTGGCTGCTCTTCCCGAGGACCCGGGTTCAGTTCCCAGCACCCACAAGGCAATTTACAGCTGTCTGTAATTCCAGTTCCAGGTGACACTCTCACACAGACATAAATGCTAGCAAAACACACTGAACATAAAATGAAAATAACTTTAAACTCTAAAAAAAAAAAAATACTTAAGACAGTAAATAAACCACCAGTTAAATGTGGTGGTATATACGTGTAATCCCAGCACTCGGGAGACTAAAGCAGGAATATTGTGAGTTCAAGGCCAGCTTGGGCTTTATAAAAAGGGAGAGAGGAGAACAAAGAAAGAACTGATTTAACAACTTCAAGTTATTTTGGATTTAAGACATGAATTAAAGTACAGAAAGCACAGAAGCCAGCACAGAAAGCACCCCTCCCCCAAGCAGAGAGCCACATGCAAGCTTACTCACCAACCACCACGCTAGGTTCTGGCCAGCCAGGAAGAAGTCTGTGACTGTCCCACGACTATGTGACAGTAAAGCCTGAAACAGAAGTCCTCTGGTGAAATACAACTCAGAGAGAGTAACTGAACAGCATGTGTGGGTCTTGCTATTCTGCGGCCAATTAAGTGACATCTCCAAGCGTCTGAGGGACTCCCCGGGTACATTAGTAGGGAAAGAGAACCCTGCAGAAAAATGTATAGAATTTGATCGAATGTTATGGAAAGAACATACAGTATATACATGGGTATGTGTCCGCTCAAGCACCGAGAAAATGAACAGATTCAATCTCTGGTTACCCTGGGAAGATGAGATGGACGAGGGAAGAAAAATAGCTTATTCCTTAAGTCTTTACGTCCATTTTGCCGAATGTTAAAGCATTTTGGTAATTAACGGTATATGACTGTTTTTCACTTAAAACAAACAAAAGGGGGGGGGGGTGGGGTTTGCTGAGCGTGGTGGTGCACAACTTTAATCCCAGCACTCAGGAGGCAGAGGCAGGCAGATCTCTGTGAGATCCAGGCCAGCCTGGTCTACGGGGCAAGTCCCAAGATAGTCAGGGCTGTTACACAGAGAAACCCTGTCTCGAAAAATTAAAATTAAAATTAAAAAAGGGGACTAAAAAAAAATTGCTGGGCTTCCATACGTGTTTCACATCCTCCAGCAGGGGTTAACAGGTTTACTGTCTCTCAATTTTTTGTCAGTCATGGGCCCCAGGTTGGGCCAAGAGTCATCTGGGATGTAGAGGGAATTTCTGATAATGACGCTGGAGGAAGAGCCCCAAGAATTGATACTCAAGTAGTAGGCCACCTGGAAATATACTTCTGTGACTGAAGCCAATGAAAAAAAAAGATATTGAGTGCTATGAACGTACATTCAGCATTTCCCTTCCTGTTCCAAACATCCCTGCGCAGTCATCCCTTGGTGTTGATGGGGGCGGAGGGAGGGATTGGTTCCAGGAGCCTTCGTGAATATTAAAATCTGAGGACGCTTAAGTCTGACATCATATGTCAGACAGCTCTAGGTCTGCGTCTGAGCTCCACTATCCTCCACTTCTTAACCTTTAGAATCTCAGGTCAAGTCACAGTGGAGTCCTGGCTTGGGTGTGCACGGAGAATTGGTTCCTAGACTCTTTGAGCTCAAGCCTCTTCCATACAAGTCTAAGAGTGTGTGGGTGTGATCTTCAGTACATCCTTCTGGGTGCTTTACATTGCCCCTCAATTAGAAGTTCGGCGTTATAACACCTAAGCACTGTGGGTAATCCTAAGAGTCCAGTACAGACGAGAGAAAATCTCAAATACTTTCAGCGTGATTGGCCAAGCTCTGCAGACGCGCCTGGATAGAGAGGATGGTGTTATACGGCAGCACGCCCGCGTCAATTGCTATCATCACAGTGATTCTCACAAGGACTCTCAAATACCATTCAGGTTTGAGGCTCTAGGCAGAAGGGGCAGGCACATCTGAGCTACCTATTATTTTTGGGCCGGGGGGGGGGGGGGTGGAGCGGGGACGGTTACGGGGCATAGGAAGGGGTAAAAGTCCGGAATGGTACACCCCAGCCCAGAGGTCACGTCATACCCACAGCCCGATGCACAGAACCAGTAAGAGGTAGGAAGTCATCACCAGCGTGTCTGTGGTGCTGTGGATACTTAAGGCCACGATGCTCTGATTCGTGGTGAAATCATGGTAGCTCTCCGCGGGGTCCATGGCAGCGTTTCTGAGCCAGGTAAGGACTTGCAGCCAGAACCCTGCAACGGTTCCGGGCCCGTTCCAGCTCTGGTTCGCAAGGCATTCCGGGAAGAGGGTGGTTCCCAGTAGGCTATGCCTACCTAATTCTTCCCAAGCGCTAAGGAAGAATTCTTCCCCTTTATTTTATTCTTGGTCCGATTGAGAGAGAGAGAGAGAGAGAGAGAGACAAAGACAGAGAGAGAGAGAGAGACAAAGACAGAGAGAGACACAGACAGAGAGACAGAGAGATAGAGATTAAGACAACGAAGCAGGGTCATTAATGGTATCTTTACAAGCCATATTGAATCCTGGAGCAGAGACTGACTGTTTATATTTTGATCATAGTGGATTTTTGCATTAATTTTAATTAAAATGTATCAAAATAGTATCTACTTTAATTCAAGGTCTTTTCTTTTCTCTTGGGATACTTTTGTTTTGTTTTGTTTTTCAAGACAGAATTTCTCTGTTTAGACCAGGCTGGCCTCGAACTCAGGGAGGGCCTGTCTCTGCCTCCCCAAATACTGGGATTACGGGTGCGCACCACTGTGCCTTGCCTTTTTGACACTTCTTTAAACTTTGTGCAAAGGCAATTCTTCAGCTCACTCTACTAGCCACAGCTGTGGATGGCAGAGCTAACCTCAGGAGCTTCTCAGCTTTTTGAATCTTTCATTTTCTCTGTATGGATGTTTCGTCTACCTTTATGTCCCGTGTGCCACATGCACGCCTGGAGTCCTCAGAGGCCAGGAGATGGTGTCCATCCCCTGGAGCTAGCATTACAGAGGGTTGGGAACCACCCTGTGGTTGCTGAGAATTGAGCCTATTCTCTGGGAGAGCAGCCAACGCTCTTAACCACTGAGCCATCTCCCAACCCTGTAGGATCAGCTTTCAACAAGAATGTGCATTTCTTTTCCTTTTTTCTTTTTTTTTTTTCCTTTTCTCTTCCTATGTGTGTGTGCGTGGGTACTGGGGTGGAACTCAGGAACTAAGCAAGGACTCTCCCACAGAGTATACCCCAAACTGATACGCCCAGCTTTATTTTTCTTGGCACATTTCTCTGATAAGTTTTATTTTAGCCTTGAGGGATGAAGGGGGAGAGAGGACATAACATAAATGAGTAGGAGAGGAGGCGTTGGGGGAGGGGGCGAATATGATCAAAACAAACTGGGCAAAACGCAAAGAACTAATGGAAACGGGGAGACTTAGTAAATCTTTATCAGTAATTATCAGTAATAATAATGACTCCAAGAATGTCTAAGGCTATTGTTGGGAGCCAGACCCCTTTCTATGCATTTTACATACATCAATCTCTCATTTCTCACAGTAGTTGAATAGTCTGATCTTTGACAAGGTGTGGGGAGAGACACAGAACGGGGTATACCATTCTGGACTTTTTTTTTTTTCAAGATAGGAGTTCTCTGTGCTGTAGCCTTGTGCTGGTCTGGACTCACTTTGTAAACCAGGCTGGCCTCGAACTCACAGAGATCCACCCACCTCAGCTTCCCCAAGTGCACCATCAGGCCCAGCTGGCATTTTATTTTCAAGGCAACCAGAAAGCTGTTGTTTCAGAATCCTAGGCAGAATTTCATTGGTTAGTTCAGCACCGCCCAACAAAAGTAATACGGAAGTGAAGCTAAGCTGTGGCTTGCTGACAGGGTGCTTGCTCAGCGAGCACAAAGCCTTGGTTCAGTCCCCCACGCCTCATTAACCTGATGTCTGAGCGCACAGGTACCATTCCAGCACTCGGGGAGGTGGAGGCAAAATGATCAGAAATTCAAGCTCACCCTTGGCCACCTAGAGAGATGGAGATTCCAAGATAACTCCAGTGTGTATCAAGCTGACAAAAACCAACCAACACAGAAGCAAAGTGTAAGTTCTTTGCCTCCATAAAAAAAAAAAAAAAAAAAAAAAACCTCTTTTTAGAAAGTGCCAGGGACCATAAATAGACTCATTTTATGAGTCAGGGTTCCCTAGAGGAACAGATTTTATGGAGCAAATCTACACACATATTAAAAGGGGTATTCGGGTGGCTTACAGGCTGAGTTCTGTCTAGTCCAGCAATGGCTTTCTCCCAGTGGACATTCCAAGAACCTGATTGTTGCTCAGTCCACGAGGCTGGATGCCTCAGCTGATCTCCAGTATATGCTGGAATCCCAAAGAGGTAGGCTCTAATCCCAGTGAAGGAATGCCTCGGCAGCAGCATAAATGAAATTGCCAGGGACAGAGAGAGCAAGCTGGCAAAGAGCAAACGTTTCCTTTCTCCGTGTCGTTTTTTGTAGGCTACCATCGAAAGTTATGACTTAGCTTTAGGACCAGTCTTCCCTCCTGAAAAGATCCACATTTAGACGGGTTTCCCCAACTCAGATGATCCAGTCAAAAATAATCCCTTACAGGGATGCCCAGCTGCTTGAGGGTTAGTTGACTCCAGGTGCAGTCAAGCTGATAACGAGAATTACCTATCACCTAGCATACAAGTGTGTTAAATTTACATTAGGATTGACTCTTAAGAAGTATGAGATCTCGCCACAACTAGTCTTCCTGTTTTCATCCTTAGTGTTTCCCCCATGTGTGAAAGGGCTCGTTGTTTTGTGTCTCTTGAATTTTGGGTGGATATAGTCATTTCTGCTGCAATATCTTATTGGAAACTTTTAAAGCTCTTCTCCTTTGCCTCATCCACTTCACTAGACTGTAAATCCGTTTCTGTCTGATTTGCAAGCTGGGTTGTAGTTTGGAGAAATTAGTCTTTGGGGGAAAAAAAGGAAGGAAAAAAAGCAAGCAGTGCAATAAATCATGTTCACTGTCATATATATTAAGATTGTGGGCTGTAGAGATGGCTTCGGGGTTAAGAACACTGGCTGCCCTTCCAAAGGTCCTGAGTTCAATTCCCAGGAACCGCATGGTGGCTCACGACCATCTATAATGAGATCTGGTGCCCTCTTCTGGCGTGCAGATGTCTTGCAGGCACAACACTGTACACAGAATAAATAAATCTTTAAAAAATATATTAAGATTGTAAAAGCCAGAACACCAGGAAGTCTGTAGTGAGATAGTCTCTCCTCCAGAAATGGGATGCATCCAGATGGCAGAGAGGTGGGGAAGAACTGGAATAGAGGGAAGGGAAACTGTAATCGGGATATATTTTATAAGACTATGAAAGAAACTTACAATTTAATTGCAGCACAACAATTTAATTTAATGGTTATTTATTGTTGTAAGAAAGCAAGTGTTCTCATTCCCCCATAAGTCTTTTTCAATCTTCTATTTAAATAGATACCTGCTAAATCCTCATGATTCTCTTGTTCTCTACCTCAGTGTTAAATGATTGTGTTAAATATCCAGAGAATCGGTATGCCATCTTAGAGCGAAATCATTTCGGGCAAATGCTGTGTCATTTCTAGTTTATGACGATACCTTGGGGACGGTTCTAACCTGCATGACCTTGTCCTTCTCTTCAGTGACAGGACTTGGTCTTAAGGTGTCCGTGGCCCGCAGAGACACTCCAATTATGAAGGCCAATAACACGCCTCTCAACTAATTCTGCTCTTCTACCTCACATTTTGTCTCCTCTCCTTTTTTTACATTGGACATCCCAGCCTGTGTCCTACAGGATACTTCTTTGAGAATTCTGAGGGGTTTTGCGGTTCTTTCCAGTGTATTTACCCAAGTCATGGCCATGCTTCTGGCTTCCAATCTCACTGGTTCCAGAAGAAAGATGAGGCGCGTGCAGATGTCAGGAGAACCCAAATTCCTCATTCCCACCCGTGTGATGGTCCAACTTACCCTCCCTGGAATCTGTTAGGAACATCGCCGTCTTTTGTCGACACAGATGTACATCCTGAATGTGGCACCATTCTGTGCAACAAAAGTCTCACTGTCTTCTGCTGTGTTCTGGATACCTGGTCTCTCTGGCCCTAGGAGCTTCAGTGAGGCTTTTTTTTTTTTCGACATCTCCAATGAAGCTAAATTCCTGACCTTCGGCATGCTGGTGTTCCGCAGATTCTGGATGACGTACCACCCTGCCTACCACAGCAACAAGGGAAAAGTCATAGTTGGGTTGATCAAAATACGTGATGTAGATGAGCCGCCGCCGCCGCCAGGGGGCAATGTTGCTCCAGGAGATAATGCCTTACTGCAACCCCAGACGCCAAATCCCTCCGAACTAACACTGGGGGAGACCTGTGAGCTGTCTCCAAGCGTTGGATCTTTCCCAGAAAGGACGGGCACATTTAAAGAGAGAAACACCCTAGAGGCGTGCGGTTCCTGTCTCCCTCCCTGCAGTCAAAGACACGGTCTGAAATTTGATTACTTTCCCCACCAGGTGTCGCTGCCGACTCGGAGACAAGCGCAAAAAGCCCAATCGTGCCTTTTGGAGATAGGATCTCGCAGACGTAGCTTTGGCTGACGTGGAGCTTGTTATCTAGACCAGGATGGTCTCGAAATCACAAAGACCCGCCTGCATCTGCCTGCCTCTCGCTGGGATTAAAAGCAGCCCAACCACCCCCTGCCCAAGACTGCCCCTTGAGACCAGTTGGCAAATCCTCCTGGCTCTGCCTCCCGAGGTCTTAGGGGTCCACACACACACACACACACACACACACACACACACACACAGCCCTACAAACGCTCTGAGTTGGTTGGTAAACATGCCCGTGTACCACCGTGTCCTAATGACCATTTGGTAACGCTGACTGAGAAAGTGAGGCTTGGCAGTGGCCACCCTTAATGAGTTTGGAGCCCGTGAGCTGCCGTTGAGTAAGGAGAGTTGAAATGTTCCGAGAGTCCTTGAGGGACTGAAAACCCAAAGCTCTGGAACCAGGCAGCGACACAGCTCCCCACAAACTTGGTGCCCATTGCGTCACCCACACCGTGGGCCAGCGGAGCCACAGGTGGGTCTGGTAGACCGGAGCGGGGAGGACCAGGGCTGGGGCGCCAGCCGGGCGCAGGGTGCCCAGGGGCCTGGAGCCCCACTCCTCAACCGCCCGCCCCACCCCCTCGCATCCTGTATTCGCTCCTGACGTCCCCCACCCTCACCCCCTGCCCTACGCCTGTGGGCACATCCGAGACCACGCTAGGCAGTGCAGCGCAGCCGGGAGCCAGCGTTGGACAGAGTGCACGGGGGAAACACTGAGTCTAGAGCCTCAAATCACTGCCAAACCTTTCCTGAGGCTAGAAGCAAGATCCTTCTTTCAAAGGTAACCCTGGCCATGCCTGTCCCCCGCCCCCTCCTGTCGCCCTTCCCCGCAGCTCACATAAGACTACAGTGAGATGAAGAGCGATGAAAGTGTGAAGGACCAGAAGATAGTCTCAAGAGTGTAAGCTCGCCCCTCTTGGGGCTCTGAACCCACACCCATACCCACACCCCCAAGTCGCGGCCTCTGGGTGCCCATCTCCAGAAATTAGGTACTTCTTTGAGGAACCAGGGAAGAAGCTGGATATGTCTGGGATTTTTTTTTTTTTTTTTATGTGTGTTTCTTTGCTTTTGCCATCCCGGGGATCGCGCCCAGGGCTGCCGTTTATACGCGGCAAATTGACTATCTCTGAACTGGAACCCCTAACCCAGGGATTTAGTTTTGGTTTGAGGAAAGGTTTCACAGCGTGTAACTACCCTTGGGTGGCTGGAACTCCCTATTGCAGAGCAGGCTGGCCTGTAACTCACAGAGATCCACCTGCCTCTGCCTCTGAGCGTAGGGATGAAAGGCGTGTGACCCACACTGGCTCGGCCCCACTCAGTTCAGCTTCTAACAGCTGACGTGCTCTGCTGTTAGTTGTGCCACCCCTTGACCCATGACCGCACAGGTTTGGTTACCCATCTGTGGGAAAGCGTTCCCCCAGAAAATCAGTGGAACGCGCTGTCTCTGAGGGGGAGGGACGCTGCCTAACCCTCTACCTGCTTTCAACATCCTCATCCCTGGCCCTCGGGGCCCTTTCAGAGAACACCTGCCTCTGACCATCAAGGATCAGCCAGGACTTGACCAGAGATTTCAGGAAAGAAACAGGGGCTGCCCCTCCCCCAGCCGCGAGCATGAACGCTGTGGGGGGCGGGGGTACCCGCGAGCGTTGGACCACAATCGGCCATGCAGAGCTGATGGGTGGCGAACGCTACTTCCCTTTTCTCTGCCTTCAGTGCCTCGGGTCACTGGAAGGCCAGGCACAAAGCTAAACCCTTAGGGGACAGGGACAAGGCCGGGCCCTGTTCTCAGGTGTTTCCTCTTTATTCAGCAGCCACCAGAATCCCAACCCCCATGTCCTCTTGATTTGTCACTTTCTTACCCAGGATCTCGTGGTCATCATGTTGAATGTTATTAACTCATTTTTGCAGAGGAAGGAAACTAAGACTTGGAGGAAAAAGAGGGGATTCCAGATCAGGGAGGAGAAGGAGGAGACAGACGGAGGACATTCATCCCGGACTCCAGCCCTAGGGTTCAGAGCTATAGTAGATGGAACAAAAGTAATGGGCATCGTCCTCCGGCTGCACGGGGCTGATGGTCAGCACACAGGCATTGTGGGCCATGTCCATGGTAGCTGAGAATCTGTCCGGAACATCATCCGGCCGATAGTGCTCCTCTTTGGAGTGGTAATACAGAAAATGAGGCGCACTGCCTGGCTGCTGCTGGTACCAGGATACGCCGGTGTCTCCCACGGTGGCATGCTGGGAATTGATTGTGCAGCTGAGCTGAGCTACTTGGCCTGGGAAGACCAGCAGTGCATCAGGCTCCATCAGGGCTGGCTGAAAGACTGAAAGATACAGACCCACTGAGGCAAGCCTTCCCTGCCTTGCTGGCTAGCCTGGACCCCTTCCTTCCCTGCCTTGCTGTGAAAATTTTGTCAGACCACAAAGAGACTCTCCCAAAATGTTCACAGCCTGGTGCCATGCAACTGGCCCTGGATGGAACATGGAGGACCTGGTTCCCTGAGACTCTCTCTACAACTCCATTTTCCTCTGTGAATGACCCCCTAAATCAGCATACTGTCCTATCTCCAAGAATCCACCTTCAGTTGAGAGCCTGGTATACAAGCATGAAACCGGGACCTTCTAGAACCTACTTCCCCCTTCTCTGTGGACCCTAGCCCCTCCATCTAATAGTTCTTCCAGACCTCAGCTACAGGCTAACTGTAGCCAAAACCTCCCAGAATGTATAACCACCATGTTGAGTTTCAAGCCGCTGGCCATAGCAGACTACTTTAAAGGGTGTGTGACTGCCCACATCAGCTTTCTCTGTAACAAACAAAGGTGAGCGGCTGCCCTCTCCTCAGAGACGCCGCAGGATCAAGTCTAAGGAGCCCCACAAATTGGGAAACCAAGGTCCACACAGAAAGTGGCTGACCCCTAGTCCTGGACAGAGCTGCCTGCAGCCAGGTCTCCGCTCTACCTCCTTGCCCCTTACTGATATGCTTCTTTGCATGGGTTTTCTCGAGCTAGTGCCAACCCTTACCTCACCCCCAGATGTATCTTACCTGCCAAGAAGGCTCCCATCAGGAGAAGCAGGCAACCAGGGCAGGCCACAGCCATAAGCAGGAAGGTTGTCCTAGAGTGGTTCTGCTGGGCTGGGCTCTGGGCGCTTGTAGTACAGGCACGGGGAAGCCTCTTGAGCCACAACAGAGCATGCAAATCAGCCCACTGACTGAAGAGGGAAGTGTGCATCTTGGGTGCCAATGGTAGGTCCTGTCTTCCAAAATGTCCTGCCAACCCAGCCAGTGGGAGATTGGAAACCTTCGCATCCAGTTGCAGGAAGCTGGAATTTTCCAGAGAACCCCCTTATACCCTTTTCTGGTCATTAACAATATCTACCCCTGCCATAGTTTGGATAGAGAACATGTTCTCAACCTGCCAGTCTGTGTTGTGGGGTCCACGTAAATCCAACATAATTCAAACACCAGATCCATGCAGATGATGGTGCTGACTGATCAGGGCTGCACAACAGACTTGGGAGCTGAACTATGACCTTGAAGGGACGTTGTACAGCATATTTAAAAGATGAAACTATAAAGTGAGAGGGAGCAGGGTGGGCGGTAGCAGTGTCCAATCATATTTTGACATAAGGGGTTAGTCAAGGGTCAGTCAGGCTATGAGTAGGTTCCTGGGCCTGGGATCATGCCAGCAAGATGGAGAAGTTGTCCTTGAGATGTCTGGACTCAGACAACTGTCTCCTTACAACAGAGGCTGTTCAGCTATCAGGAAGACCCCGGTTCCCCTGGGACCTGGGACCTTGAACTTGGTTTCTTGCTATGATGAAATGGAGTCTGAAAATGAAATGGTGGTACTTAGAATAAGTTTCTTTTGTTTGTTCCCAACACTCTGGACCTCTATTGGAGTCGGAAGACCCTTTTACAGGGCTCACCTAAGATCACTACAAAACACAGATATTTATATTACGATTCATAACAGCAGCAAAATACAGTTATGAAGTAGCAACAGAAATAATTTTATGGTGGGGGGTCAGCACACGTGAGGTGGGATTAAAGGGTCGTAGCGTCATGTTAGAAAGGCCGAGAACCACTGCCCTGACAAAGGCTCAGGTGTCCCCACTTGACACTCTTGAAGACAAAGGCCTAGCGGCACGTCTTTAGATCAGCAGGACTACGCCCTTTAAGGTGTACAAAGGCCACAGATTCTTCTCTCTTGCCACCTGGCCCACCATGACTTTGCTCTACCCCATCCTCTCTGCCCCGATGCTGCCATGACGTGCTGCCTCACCACCGGCCTAGAAGCAACAGTGCCATGCACTGAAACTCCAAATCTATGGGGTAAAACCAACGTTCCCTCTTTATAAGTTGATCATCTCGGGTGCTTGTCATAGTCATGGAAAACTGACCAGTGCTACCTCCAAAGGAACCAAATAGTATTCTGGGCTTCTATCACATTCATTTTTGTTTGCTGTAGAAATTCTTTTACCCAACATTGAGTCATCCATGAGGGCAGGGCACGGTGGCACAAGCCCTTAATCCCAATGAGACAGATGGATCTCTGAGTCAGAGGCCAGCCTGGTCTATGTAATAAGTTTCAGAACAGTTAAGGCTATATGAGACACTGCCTCGAAAACATTCTCATTAACGTTGAGGGGCTTGGTTGGTTGGTTTTTGTTTTCTGAGGCTCAATCCCAGGTAGATGGGATGGGCCACCTGACCCCTGAGACGGGAAATGAGGACAGCAAAACAGAACAGGAAAAGGCAGCTCTCGGAGCCTGAAGCCCATCCTTCCTTCCCGAAACTGGCTCTAGGTGCCACCATCTTCACGCTTAGAGCATCTACCTTGTATTCTGTAGGACATAAGTCCTCACAAAATAGCCCAAACTCAAATAAGCTCTGCAAATACCATTTGCTTCCACGGTAACTGTTCTGAGTACTTGCTGCATGCTGGGTACTGTGGTGGCTTTTTTAAAGTGTGTGCCGTTTAAGACAGGCACAGTGGCAGACACTGCTAATCCAAGCATCTCTCAGGCTGAAGCAAGAAGAACACTGAAAGAGGAAATGAAAAAAGAAACTTGCTCTAAAAACAAGTTACACAAAAGTAAACGCCAGCTAAAGGAGCGTGCCTCTGCCAGGCAGTTTAGCGAAGACAACCCTGGCCGATGCCTCCAGTTAAACCCTGTGCCCCCTGTCAGGAAAAGCAGCACTCTGCCAGCCAGGCAGGATAGCCCTGGTAAACTGCTGCCCAGGAGAAGCAGCTGTGGTCTGTCTTGTGATAGCTCTGGCAATAATTTTACATTGGAAATCTCCCCATTTGTCCAACAGCCAAACCTTGGAATTTCAGTCTCTGTAAAACATGTCTAATGGCTCAAAAGTGTAACTTGGGGCCGTGAAACTATGTAAGTTGAAAGGGATTTCTGATCAAAACTGGTTCCCTTTTGTGCATTAGCCGGAAGCAATCCTGCACAATTATTATTAAAGAGTTTTTCCATTGTTGATTTCTAAGTGGTGGAATAATTTCTCACCGGGAAGGCCTATTAATTCTGTAACATCAGGAATCAAAGCCATCTGGTCTCCATACAAAACCCTGCCTCAACAACAAAGAAGTACTGTGAAAGCCAGAGTAATCACGAAGTCACAAGGACCCTGCTGGGTCTCGATGTGTATTTCCCGTTTACAAATGGAAATAGTGAGGTTGACAAAAGAAAATTGTTTATCTAGGGGTAAAAATGGATCATTGGTGAGCTACATGGAGGGCACAGACTTCTTCCAACTTATCAGTCCAGAAATGTGCCTGCAGACAGCAGGACACGCAGTTAAACCATGAGGTATCTCTCTGACATTATGCTTGGAGGGTTCTAGGGGAGGCTCCTGGAGAGAAGACAGAACACGAAAGCAGAGACAGGAGATGCAATGTGAGAGAATGAAAAAGAAAGAATAAGGAATAGATGGAATCAAGGATAGGGGCTGGAGAGATGGCTCAGAGGTTGAAAGTACTGGCTGCTCTTCCAGATGTCCTGAGTTCAATTCCCAGCAACTACATGATGGCTCACAACCATCTGAGATCTGGTGCCCTCTTCTGACCTGCAGGTGTACATACAGACAGAACACTGTGTGCATAAATAAAATAAAATAAAAAATTAAAATAAAATAAAATAAAATAAAACCATGAAAGATAACCATGGAGGTAGAAGCCAAAAAAGAGGAAAAAAAAAGGTTAACAGTGAAAATGTAGAACATAGAAGAGACACAGAGGAAGAGAATGAGAGACAGGCGAATATAGGACAGCAAATGACAAATTGCTGAGATAGCTGGGATTATAGCTCAGAGTCTGTTGAGGACTTAGCATTTGTGAGTCTCTGGATACAAAAGGAGTGGGGGAGGGGGAGTAGCTAGGACACCAGTTAGTAGTGAGAAATGACAAGCAAGTACTTCTGTCCGCTCATAGATCCAGAAGGTACAGAGCCAAAAAAAAGACAGAAAGCAAGACAACGCAAAGCCAGTATACATTGGAAAATACACCGGTACTTTCTTAGAGAGTTGAACACACATTCAGGAGATGAGCCTGCAGTTCTTCCTGTGTTTACCATACCAGAGAAATGAAAACTTCTGCTCACACAAAGGCACACAAGGCAAAAGTTTATACTAGCTTTATTCGTAATCTCCCCAAATCCCACAACCACAGGAAGTGAATGAGTGAGTCAACAAACACCCAAACGACAGACCAGGCCTCAGCAGTGAGAGGAAAAGGACCACGGAGACTCACAACCAGGATCACGTTGAATGAAGGAAGCATGTGCCATGGGCCATATGCTCTGAGCCCACTTATGAGACTGTAGAATAGACGAATAGGGGACAGCCGCAGATGCCCAGGGACTAGGGCGGAGGATATGAACCCCAACAACAGAGAGTCTCTTGATGAAGGGATTGGGGGAGCTAAGATGACACTGCAGGAGGGATCCGAACACTGTATGTATGCCGGAGCGAATTAGGAGCTCTTCAAGGAGGCTTGAAGCAAAGGGACGTTCTTAAAGTGAAGTGGCCTGCATAAGGTATTTGGAAACAATAATCCTTGGCTACAAGGATCACTAACAAGGGTGGCCGGAGTCCAAGACTCAACACAGAGGTTGCTGGGTGGACGGCCTTGTGGGAGGATTTCTGTGTAAGGTTGTGGTGGCCTTTGTGCAAAGATATGGTTGTGGCAGTCTTTTGTGGTTAGTTCTTGTCATTAGACATACATGCATAAAATCCCCACCTATAAACCATCCAGTTTAGTTATTTAGAGTAGGAGGGTGGGGGCTAAGGACCTTTCTTTTTTCTTTTTTTCTATTTTCCCCCCTTGTTTTTTTTTTTGTAGAGGGGGTTTCTCCGCGTAGCCTTGGCTCTCCTGGACTTTTAGGCCAGCCTGCCCCTGCCTAAGTGCTGGGATTAAAGGTATAGGATACCACTGCCCAGTGGTTAAATACTATTTTCATTCTCACAATTTCAAAGGGTCATGGGAAGGGGTGATGGAAACGTTCTGTATCCTGGCTGTGGTAATTAAAGATTTGTCAAAACTTGAAAATGGTGCCAACAAGATAGCTCAGCGAGTAAAGGAGCACGTCACCTAGCCCAACAGCCTGAGTTCAATCTCTACGACCTACAAAGCGGGAGAGAACTGGCTTCCACAAGCTATCCTCTGACTGCCACACACATGCACACATACAAAAACACATACACAGCCGGGCACCATGGCACACAGCTGTAATCCCAGCCCTCTGGGAGGCAGAGGCCAGCCTGGTCTAACTGTAGCCAAGGCTATACAGAGAAACCCTGTCTCCAAAACAAACAAACAAAAAAAACCCCAAACAAACAAACAAACAAAAACATTCCAAAGGAAACATAAATTATACCTCCATAAATGTGACTAACAGGAGAAGACAAAAGGAAACAAGAACAGAACAATTGGAAGGCTGGGAGGAGGGAAGAGAGTCACAGGGGAAACGGTCATTGTTAGGGGGCCTCTCGGGGTTGGTGAGGATACCCCCAGTCCTGCAGTCTGCACACTGTCTCTCCCGGGTAGGAGACATGGTCTCTCAAACAGTATGGGGCATCCTAGGGACTTCAGTCTTGAGCCTGGGCCCTGATCAGAGCCCCACCCATGGGCCCGCCCTCAGTAGGTCCAGTTACCAGGATACTGGGGATAAAGCATTTCCTGCCTAGATGTCTTGGCAGTTCCCACTGCCATGGAGACCACTGGGAGCTAAAGGAGCTGCTGGCAACCAAGAGAGCAGCAGAAGAAAGAAGAGGCCAGTGGTCTTGGACTAGCTGAGCAAGCGGGTGCACAGGGGGTCAGACCAGAGCAAGGAGCCAAGCCCACCCAACCCAGCAATCCTCATAGGCACAGTTCCTAGGTGGGAGCCGTGTGGAAGGGAGCAGCAGCAGGAGGAGGGGTTCAAAGATCCAGGATCTGTCTCCTTCCTTCTGCAGCCATGTTCATCACTGTGCTGTTTGGAGGTAAGCAGGGTCGCCTGTCCCAGAATGTAGGGACCCTACTCAAGAGTTGTGCCTCCCTCCACCCTAGAGACCTGGGAGAGATACAGACTGGGGGACAGGAAGGGAGGGGGGCGCCAGGGATTGAGAAAGCTGTTCCCATGAGGAGACAAAGCAATGTCAGGACAAGGGGGCAGAGCCAGAGTCTGGGAGGACTCCAGTTGTGGTCCCCGATCCTCTACACAGCAAGAGATGGACACAGTGGTCTCCAATGCAGTCTGAGCAGCATTTGCCTAGGGTCTCGGGCCTGAAGCATATTCCTTGCCCCATAATCCTAGTGGCATCCCTGGGCATGGGAGTGGAATCGATTCTCTGAGTTTGGGGAGGCCACGACATCCACCCACTCATCTACGCCCCCCTCTTAGCTGGTTGCCGGGAGCTGGTGAACCCCTGGTGCAGCCTCGTAGCCTTCACTATGTATCTGAAACAGAAGGTGCAGGTCCCCCCAGAAGGTGAGAAGACCTGGAGGGCCCAGGGAGGAAAGGTTTAGGGTCCCATACCAGGATACAGGCTGCCCAGCTTCTTCCTTTGTCTTCCCAGTAACCATAGCCCTCCTGGGTGAGGACGGGCACCTGGTGAGGCTAGAGGAGAAGACTGCCCAGGCTCCTTCCATGGCCTGTTCCCTGCTACAGGAGCAAGGGACCTATGTCCTGGTACAGATCATTAGTAAGTGGGGAGAGGTGGCAGGCCACAGACCAACTAAGAGCCTATTCAGCCTTAGCCTTGGCTGCGTCCTGTCCCCAGCCATCCCTATCCAAAGTCTGTCCTAATCCGCGGCCTGGGCTGGGAAACAGATACAGAACAAAAGGTAGTATGGGAACCACCAGGACAGTCTAGGGTCCTGTGCTCCACAGGAGGAAAAGATGGGAACTTCCCCTACTATGAGTCGCTATTGGATAACCTGGAACACCAGTATCCACAGTTAGCAGGTGAGCATCAGGGTAAGTGAGGTTGGGGCACATCTCCCAGCTCCCAACAACAGGATTTCCTGGGCCTTTCAGAGGAGCTGTGCTGGCTTTCCAGATTTCCAGCCACAAGCAATAGTCAGAGAAGACGCACAGGCATTCGGCACAGCCACCAGGAAAAAGGTTTCCCTTCAAGGTCTCGAAGGGTGACTTCCCTACCATCTAGAAACCGCTAGCTGGAGCCAGGCACCAAAAAGGTATGGAAACCCAGGAAGATCTCAAAGGGAGATCCCTTACTGAGAGACAGACACGAGTGGCGAGAGGCACAGCCTCCACACACATACACACCCAGGACAGTACACACTGTACCTAAAGGTAGGTCCCGCCATACTGCTGGAGTAGAAGCATCCTAAAGGCAGAAATGCTCTGCGCTTAGGAAGCTGGTGCTCAGTGCAAAAATGCTGACGGAACCCAGTGAAAGTAGCTACAGTGTGTGATGGCGCAGTCTGTGCTGGGGTCTGAAGGCCCTGCTTCCATTCCAGCAGGTCGTATGACCTGGCACACCACAGCCAAATGGCGCAGCTGGACTTGGATCCAAGGAGACTGGCCCTGACCTCCGCATTAGGGTAAACTGCAGACAGACAGCAGCCCGGCAGGACTCCTCTTTCAGAATCTGGCATTACCAAGAGGTTGCATCAGCAAGAAGGGAAAGGTCACAGACAGGATGTGCGCGCAACCCCCCCCTCAATACACACACACACACATACCCCATTTGAGTGCAAAGAAGATCCAAGGACAAAAGAAGGGTGGGGGGGGGCAGTTCCTGTGGGCAGAGACAATAGGCTTCTCGCTTGACTTCGGGTCCCAGGAGCTTGGACCACTTACAAATGCCTCATCCCTCTCCCCACTTAGGAGAGTCCCCAGAGTAAGCTGTCCTTGGCTCTCCACAATGCAGATAACAGGGGTTCCTCCCACCCCACCCCAGAGAGTCAAGGACAGCCCAGGGTTATGTAACAAGATTTCCCTGCCCCCCCTCCTCTCTCCCACCCCCATAAAGATGAAGCATAGCACACTAATGAGATATCATCCATCACCCATCTCCCCTGATCCCACCTCCCGGCAGACACAGCAGGCTGTGGTCTAAAGTAAACTCTTTTATTGAGTGTTTATGTCTTTTGTTAATCTGTGGGGTAAGAATTACCCTTCTTACTCCCGGGGAACCATATTATCTCCATCAGGCTGTCGGTGAGGGGTCAGGCTAAGAGCAAGCCCATGGCCTCTTCAAGGCAGGGAGCTGAGACCTGTAAAGGGACCACAGCACAGACCGCTCGCTGATCAGCCTGCAGGTACCAAGAGGGCCTGCCCCTCCCGGCCCCACCGGCCCCAATCCAACTGCTCACCGTGATTGTATTTGCACTGTTTCAGGGCCTCGCTGAAGCCCTCACATAGGGTTAGGTCACTCTGAGTGGTCGAGCAGTCCAGGAACTGCTTGATCTCATAGGAGCAGGGCCCCATCTGTAGGGGCTGGGAGGCAGGACGGGCAGGCGCCTGGGGAAGGGGACAAGAGGCAACTGTCCGTACCCACAGTAAAATACCAAAGCTGGAGACTTCCTGCCCCCCCCCCCCACTTCCCTAGCCCTGGTACCCCAAAGGGAGTGATCCAGGACTAGATTGCCCCTGCCTGGCCTCAGTTGCATCCCCAGCACAGGGTGAACCAGCCGCCCTCTAACGGCCACTCAACAGCTACAGACGGGAGTTCTCTTTCTGCCTCAAAATGGACATGCTGGGCAAAAGCAGGAGTGGGAAGAGAAGGTTCCAGAAAAAGCTGTCCGCTGCATGTGTTCACAGAGCGCAAGCCCTACGCCAAGTTACAGTACCTTCCTGGCTCAGCCACGCCGATTCTCACGATGCTGGACTCACACTGCTAACAAGCATTTGGATTTGGCTCGAGACTTGGGTGGGGCACAGGTCACCAGGGAGTAGATGCCACAATGGCAGCCTCGGCTTCAGTGAGAACAAGAGCTTGGGAAATACTGCAGCTCACCCTGCTCCGCTAGAGTTAGGTGTCCTTGGACAAGTGTTTGCACCCATCTGAGCTTGGGTTTTCTCCACCTTGGAAGATCTATGGTTGTCAGTCTCTGTCAGTCAGACATTTTTACCCTCAAATGAGGGCTGGGGCAAGCTTTCCAGTGAGCAACAGTAGGCTCAACAGTAGCCATGAGGGTTAGGACCCTCCTTTGGCCAAAATCCTGGGCCTGAAGCATCTCTAAACACACTAGGTCACTCCTCACTGGACACTTAGGCAAACCTTGAGCGAATCCTGCCTGCTTTCTCTTGAGCCCTCCCACTCACCTGCTGGACAGGAGGCTGGGCAGGTTCTGAGCTGCCCCCGCTGAAGGCGCTGGTCAGGGCGCTACCCATGACATGCCCTACAGCTGAGCCCACGGCTACGCCTGCGGCGGTGGATGCCATCTGAGCCATAAGACCCGGCTGGCCCGAAGCGGCAGGTGCCGGGGCGGCCGCTGAGGGTGGTGGGTGCGCAGGAGGGTGGGCTGGGCGGCTGCGGGAAGCAAGAAGAGGCAGGGTTAATGCTCCGGGAAGAAACCCCTCTACTCCAGGGACCAGGGCGACCCTCATCTTAGACTCGTGTTTCTGCGCGTCCCCCCCCCGCCCCCGCAAACATGGCGCCGCAGCCTCCAAGGTCATTCTGGACGCCCTTGGGCGAGTACCCACGCTTCCCTCACCCCTCCCCACGAGGGCCCTGTCCCCTTCACACCTGGCCGGCCTGGCAGCCGCGCTGCGGCTTCCCCGAGGCATGACAGCGGTGGGACCGAAGTAGCACAGAGAAGGACGCGTGGACCGTAACCCTAGCTCAGTGCCCGAGGAACTAACGCTGCAGCGTCCGGCGCGTCAGGTGAAAGGGGCGGGATCTGAGGCGGAGCCTCGGGGACACGCCCCGCAAATGGGAGGTGCCAAAGTACCCTCCTGGATTTAGGGCGCCTGAACCAACCCAGGGCAAGGCGAAGCTCCTAGGGTCCTAGAGTTCCCCCCTCCCCCCGCCGGCAGGATTGACCTAAGCTTAAGCAAGGGCAGCGAGGGCAGACGTTTCTGTTAGGACCATCGCAGAACCCAAGCAGTGGAATAGGGATTTGTCACGAGCCCAGGAGGAAAGAGAAGGCACCTAGGCAACCAGCGGAGGAGGGAACAGAGACTCCAGGCCAGGCCGTGCTCCCTGGCTCCTATAACAAGACAGGGTTTGAGAATAACTATCCCAGAATCACCAAAGGACTAGAGTCTAAAGACCTTCGGTGGTGCGGTGCGCCATCGTCAGAATCCGAGCTAGAAGTGTCTCATTCCTTCTTTGACTCTTAGAACGCGCTGGCATCCTTGAGCCATGCCTGTCCAGGTGAGCTCAGGAGGGCCCTTGACCCTGAGACCACCCTACCTCAGTCCCCCAGGCTCCTGGCATCCGAGGTGCAGCACCATAAAAATTACAGGAGATGGTTGGTGGTGGTTCACAACTGAATCCCAGATCCTTTAGTAGGGTGGTAACACCTTAGGCTCTGGCTGGTAAGCTACGGGTTCCCCAAAAGGCGGCCATGCGTCCCTGGCAACGCTGAAGGCTGTTTATGTTGCGCAGATGAATGTTTTGGGGTGTTGGGGGATTGTTTTTGACAGGTATTCTCTGCCGACAAAATGAGCCAATTCAAGCCAAATTAAAGTACAAAGGCAGGTTTATTAGGAGCAGCTCTTCGGCGGGGTCACCCGTCCCAAGGTACTGGGCCAGGGAAGTCATCATACAGACAGGGAGGTAGAGAAAGGTGTGGGAGAAAAAGAGAGTGTGCAGGCAGAGAGAGAGAAACGAGGGGAGGGGAGGGAGGGAACAAAAATGTGTGGATTGGAGTGAAGAGCCTCTGTCCTGGCTTGAAAAGTTCAGGGTAGAGGGCAGCGTATGCCAGCCATGCCCTGTGACAGGTGGGAACTAGGATATGCTGGGAGAAACCTCGAGGCCAGGTCCCCTTTGATGTGTTAAATAGGCACTTCAGCCACTTGTTCTGGGTTGAGACTGGGCCTGTATACAGCCCAGCTGTCCTGGAATTCACTATGTAGACCAGACTGCCTGGTCTGTCACAGAAAGACACCTGAGTCTGTCTCCCAAGTGCTGGGATTAAAGGCGGGCTCTACCACATCCAGTAAACTGTTGTTTTTATATTTTTTTAAGATTTATTTATTATGTAGATGAGTGCTCTATCCGAATGTACACCTGCATGCCATAAGAGGGTATCAGATTCCAGTACAGATGGTTGTGAGCCACCATGCGGTTGCTGGGAATTGAACTCAGGACCATCTGGAAGAGGAGACAGTGCTCTTAACCGATGAGCCGTCTCTCCAGCTCTGTTTGTTTTTAAAATGCTACACTTTCATACACATCAGAAAATGTATGAGAGCTGGGCGATGGTGGTGCACACCTTTAATCCCAGCACTCAGGAGGCAGAGGCAGGTGGATCCTTGCATTCAAGACCAGTCTGGTCTACAGAGTGAGTTCCAGGACAGCCAGGGCTACACAGAGAAACCCTGTCTTGAGAAAGGAAAAAAAAAAAAAAAGTATGAATGCCTCATTCACTTCATGATTCTTTGACTGGCTTTGCTAAGATGAGGCTGAACAGACCTTGGAAATTCTATAGATGAAGATGTGTACTTGTAATCCTGTCACTCAAATAAACTAAGAGAAGAATCTTAAATTGGAGGCCTGCCTGAGCTACACGTATGCATAGGACACTCTGCCGTGAAAGAAAAAGAGAGAGAGAAAGGGGCCCAGCAGGAAGGGAGGAGAAAAGAATGAAATAAATGCCAGCCTTTAAAAGGCTTTTTGAAAAGATTGCAGGTGGCCAAGTAGAACTCACTGCTCTCTGGCCCCACCTTGCCGCAGCTTAGGGCCCTGCCTGCCTGCCTGCCTGCATTTTAGCTTTGGAGATTCATAGTGCACTGTAGAAGTCGGTAGTCATCAGAGGGTACACTGCCCATTTGGATAGCCCCCTGCGGAGACGAGAATGGATAAACATTTTCCACTCTCACCTTTGATTCTCTCCCTGGCTCAAATAGCTGGGCCTGACTGGTCAGGAAAAGCCAGCTGGCCAGGGCCCCAGCCAGGGAACAACTGAGCCTTCAGGGCCCATCTCAGACACGTCCTATGCCCCTTTCTCCAAGATCCTCCGTAATTGTCTCTGGTCTGGTGTTTTTGTGTGTGCACCGGTGTGTGCCAAGTGTCCTTGGAGATCAGAAGAAGGCATCAGATCCTAGGAAAGTGGGTGCTTGGAATGGGATCCGGGTCGTCTGCAAGAGCAACAAGTGCTTATAACCACTGAGCCATCTCTCCAGCCTCCCAACCTCCTCCCACCCCCATCCCCATCCTCTCCTCCGTCTCTGGTTTGTTTTAAGGTGAGAGAGGCTGGCTGGTCAACTTCTGCCATCTGCCTTAGTTTCCCCCCCCGAGGTCATATTTCAATAACCGGTTCCTTGCAGGAGCTACTGTGCCACCTTCCTAGTGGATTGGCTAGGTCTGTGAGGATGGGGGATTTGCCCACCTGTCACAGGCTAAAAGAAGTCAGACAGAGGTCAAGCCACCGTGAGACCTGGCAAAAGATGAGACTTGTGAAAGCCGGGTTAGAGAACAGGAAGACCGAGCTCTCCACGGCTCGCTCTCACCAGGGATAAGGGGTATAGTCCCTCCGGGCACTCCTCCCCAACCCAGGCCGCTCGCTGTTGCACGCCCGCTCGAGTTTAGAACAAAAGGCAGAGGGAGGCGGGGCGGCGGGGGGTGCGGTCCCGGCGCCGGTGGGGGCGGGGCGAACGCTATAAGGGGCGGTGGCCCGGCGCGGCCCAGCAGGCCCAGCAGCCCCGGGGCGGATGGCACGGGCCGCCTGTCTTCTCCGCGCGGTTTCGCGCGCCCTCCTACTCCCGCTCCCTCTGCTGCTACTGCTGCTGCTGCTCCTCCTGCCGCCGCCGCTGATGGCCCGGGCCAGGCCACCGGTGAGTGCCCGCCACTCCTCCCCTAGGGAGGGCTGGGCACGCGGGCTGGGCCCACTGGCTGAGCTTGACCCACCGAGCGCCTTGGCTACCCTAGCGCAGTCGGTCCCGGAAAAGCCTTTTGGGTCTCTCTGGGTGCGAGAATGAGCTTCTGGTTGCTGGCGGTGTGCAAGTGGAGCGTTTGCGGCTGGTCAGGCGCGGCTCCGCGCTGGATTCAGTTTGGGGACCGGCTTCTCCAGTCCCAGCAAGAGATGCTGGAGTGTGTGTTGTTGGTAGAGGTAGCAGAGGGAGTGGATACCAGGGCCCCTTGTTCACCACAGGAAGGAAGCAAAGCAAGTCTGGGGCCCGTGAGACAGCCTCCAGGTGTGTGGTTCCAGGGAGCACCCCTGCAAGGTGTGAACGGTGGCTGGAGAATAAAGGACGGAGAGAATGGGGCCCAAGTTGAGAGAGGTGCCTCAAACTGCAGGGAGGCTTGAAGTGGACAGAAAGTGCGCCGGAGACAGAGTGTGTATGAGCGTCAGGTGGCAGTCAGAATAAAAGGGGGCGCTGAAACTGGGTGCTGTAGACTCCCAGGGAACAAAAGCACGGCGAGAGAGAAAGGAAAGGGAGTGCAAAGAGGCAAAGGGGGAGATTAGGGATTGAGGGGCTCACAGACTGTGTGTCCCAATGGCTGCAGCCTTCTTCCAGGCTGGTTTTTGAGGCACCTGTCATAGCAGTGACTAAGCTGGGCTGGGGCTGGGAGCACTACAGAGCTACAATACCCGCTGGATACCCTGCCCTCAGTGGCCAGCCGATGCAGCCAGCTAGCTCAAGGAATGATGGGAGGAAGGTATGACAGGCAGGTGGCCGGGGCCTGGTCCCTCAGTTCAGCCACACTGGTCCATCTGCCAGTTTTGCCCCACACTGGCCTTAGGAAGAAAAGGGTTTGGAAAGGGGGGTGAGTGTCGTTAATCAGGCAGAGTATGGCGTTTCCTGCCCTAGAACGTGGAGCACAGATGATAGCCTCCAGCCGTGGATTGCACTCATGCATTTGGGAACCGGAGAAATCTGAGTTTAAACCATGAAACCTTGGGTGAATGCACTCCCCCTGACTCCCCGATAAGGGGACAAAGCAGGAGAGAACATCAGTACCTACTGTGGGGCACACCGGAGAGAGACACAGTTGTCAGCTGTAGTTGTCGCAGGGTTTGGGGGTGGGGCAAGCATGCCTGGGGATCTGAGCTGAGGCTCTGTCCCACTATAGAAGCGCAGAGCGGGTCACCTCTAATGTTTTTATCCCTAGAGTGCTGTCAGCAGGACCAAAAGAGTTTCGTATTTATTCATCCCATCCTCCAGCCTTCAGTGTTGGTGAAAGCCCCACAGCCTAGTGGCCAGGGAAGCTGCCCTCCCTTGTGGAGGCAGCAGGGAGGGGTGGGAGGGGGGTTAAGCAGAAGCTAAGGAGGATGAAGTCTGAGTACCCAGTTGAGTGTGTGACATGGGCTGTTGCCTTGACTTCTCTGCCGCTCGCCTGCCTCATCACAGCCTAACCAGGTGACTTGCTTTCAGGGCTGCCTACTACTGACCACTCTCATGCCCGTTAGACCAAAAGCAAACTGGGGTCCTCAGGCTGCCTGGTCTTTAGTGGCTTTCTAGTCTGGGGCCCTTTCTTATTTACCTTCCACTGGGTTCCTCCCATGGTCTGGATTGGAAGTTACTCCCAGGGCTGACCTTGAGTGTCTGAGCTATGCCAGGAAGACTGGGTCAGCCAAGAGTCCCTTGAGTGTGTCTGAGGCTGTGGATTGGCAGCTGCCAAGCCAGAGGAGGGTGGGGCCCAATGAGTCAGGCCCCTCCATGAGACAGGCCACAGGAAGGCTGCTAGCTGAGGAAAAGGGAATGCACTACAAACAGAAATGCTTCTTAGGAATGTGGGTCTTGGAGATGAGCCAAGCTGGTGGGGAACGGGTGAGGTCTTGGGGAGGCATAAGCCCCAGGGCTGAGCCCGGCTCTTGTCTGGCTTGCTGTGTGATGCCAGGAAAAGTCTTTAACCTCTCTGGACTCTGTTTCATGCTCTGGGGTGTTGGGCATTTAGGCTGAAGTTAGAATAGTGATTGCTTCCCAAACTCTCACCAGCTATAGGCTGGGGGATCTCTGAGCTCATTGGATCCCAGCAGTCCCAAGTGTGGGAGGGAGCATAGGGCTAAGGGGTGGAGTCTGGGAAGGACCTGCCCTGGGTCAGTTGCTGCTGCAGAGTATACAGGGTGCCTCTCAGCTCCTTCTCACGCTATTGACACTGGACAGATGGCAAACGGGAGCCCCATGAAGACAGTGACTGCTCACGGTGCAGCCACCAGTGAAGAGAATTTAGCTTTCAGAAGCTGAGCTTCGGGCCTTGATGCTTCACAGGGAGGGGAGGGCTGTTGAGGGGAACAGTGGAGATGGGAAGGGTCATCCATCTCCATTACCTTTCCTCCTTTCGTGGCTGCTCTGCCAGCCTCACTGGGTGGCAGAGGAGAGAGTTCGAGCGCTGCTGATGAGCTGGAGGGGCTGCAGGGAGATGACGGCCCCCTGCTGTTCTCTGAGAGGGTCACTAGACTCCCCTGGTAGAGCTGAAAAGAGGAACCAACCCGTCTCTCTTGCTGACCAGGTTGGACAGGCCAGTGTGGCTGGGTCCACATCTTCATTGTGAAACTTTGAGGTCCCCAGGTATAGTTTCAGTGGTTACCCTGTGCAGAGGCAACAGGTGCTTTATAGCTTTCCCAAAAAATGGAGAATTGTAATCTCTTCCTTTAGACTCTGGGAAAAAGGTGGGAGGATGCAGCTCAGGGCCCTCCAGCAGGACGAGGAAGGAGAAAGATTGATGCCTTAAAACAAGAGAAAACCAGAGGCTCAACCTAAGGCTGATGGAGCCAGCTTTGTGCCAGCATACCTCTCAGCTCTTCTGTTTGCCCAGCAGTCCAGGATCTGAAGTCTGACTTGGCTCTTGCATCGTTTTTCTTGCCCAGGAGAGCCAGCGTCGCCACCCTGTGAAGAGAGGGCTGCAGCTCCTGCATGCAGCTCTGCCTAATGGCTTGACGTCTGCCGCCGCCTCCCACCGGGCCCCTGGTCCTGTTAGCGGCTCCAGACCTCTACGATGTGGTGTGCCGGACCCACCTGATGTCCTGAGTGCCCGAAACCGACAGAAGCGCTTCGTGCTGTCGGGGGGCCGCTGGGAGAAGACAGACCTCACCTATAGGTAGGGACCAGAAGCCAGGGGAGCAGGACTATGTTGTACTCACACCTTCATCCCGAGATGCCCAAGGCTGCATTCGCACCGCACAGACCTGCATGCCCACTGACCCCACCTGCCCCAGCCGTTCGGGGACCAGTAACCTGGAATCTTGGTCTAGATACACACACACAGATTATGCCCTCTTGCATAGGCATATGAGAAGCTCAGTTCACGCCTAGGGGAAGATTTGAGGCCCTCAGACAGACTTTAATAGAGACATTCAAGGCACAGGCCTGGGACCTGTAGGAAATGGGACAGAGCCCTGGTAGATTGTTCAAATCCACCTAACAACTTGGGCCTTCTGCAGGTGGACATGAGTGGTGGTGGACTACTTGCTGGTAACACAGGAGGTCCCTCAGCGAGTGGTGAGGAAGCTGAGACTTAGCCTGAGGGAAAATACTCCAGGGTCACCATGGCATTGGAGCTGAGATAGGGGTGCAGAAGTTTTGAACAAGTTCCAATACAAGACTTCTCACAGGGAGTTGTACTGTCAGGTCTTGGGACCCCTGCTCTTGTGCCCTTTCCACTCAGTGTGTGTCTCTAAACAAGCACAACCCCAGACAGGTGAACCCATGTCTAGAACAGCTCCCTAAGCCTGAGACCCAGACACTGCTAGGCCCAGCCCTGACTGCACACACGCCCCGATCATCGAGAGGCAACATTTCTTTCTTTTGAGGAGGTGGTGAGACAGGTTCCCACATAATAGCCAGGATGGCCTCAGAACCACAGAAATCCTGCCTCGGCTTCCCCAGTGCTGGGAGGAAAGATAGGAGTCACCACACTCAGCTCCAAGGGAGGCTTGACTCCTCCGTCCTCGGGGGCTTCCTGACTCCATGCCCAGGCCCCTCCACCTCCCCCCAGGATCCTCCGGTTCCCATGGCAGCTTGTAAGGGAGCAGGTACGGAAGACGGTGGCAGAGGCCCTCCAGGTGTGGAGCGAGGTGACACCGCTCACTTTCACCGAGGTGTACGAGGGACGCGCTGACATCATGATTGACTTCACCAGGTGAACCCCGTGGCCTGGGACCTCTCTGGGAATATCTCCCATTGTCAGCAGCCTCTAACTGTGTTCTTCCACGCCCCAGGTACTGGCACGGGGACAACTTGCCATTTGATGGGCCTGGGGGCATCCTGGCCCATGCCTTCTTCCCCAAGACCCACCGAGAAGGGGATGTGCACTTTGACTATGATGAAACTTGGACTATTGGGGACAACAAGGGTATGTGCTGGAGGCCCATATTCCAGATGAGGCAACTAGGAGGCACTCACTGGGGTCTAGAACTGGTGGCAGGAAGTGGAGGCGGTCTAACTCACCTCCCCCTCTTCTAGGCACAGACCTGCTGCAAGTGGCAGCTCATGAATTTGGCCATGTTCTGGGCCTGCAACACACCACAGCAGTGAAGGCCCTTATGTCCCCTTTCTACACCTTCCGCTACCCTCTAAGCCTCGGGCCAGATGACCGAAGAGGCATCCAACACCTCTATGGCCGGCCCCGGCCGGCCCCCACCTCCCACACCCCAGCCTTGGGCTCCCAGGCTGGGATAGATACCAATGAGATCGCGCTGCTGGAGGTAAGAATGAGGTGGGTGGGAAGGTGGAGGGAAGACCCCAGCTCTGTCTTCTTTGCAACCCTGCTGGTCTTACGGCTCCAGGACGACGTGCTCTTTCTATCCCACCCCAGCCAGAAACCCCGCCAGATGTCTGTGAGACTTCCTTTGATGCGGTTTCCACCATCCGAGGAGAGCTCTTCTTCTTCAAGGCAGGCTTTGTGTGGCGCCTGCGCGGTGGGCGCCTGCAGCCTGGGTATCCTGCTCTGGCCTCTCGGCACTGGCAAGGACTGCCCAGCCCGGTGGATGCAGCTTTCGAGGATTCCCAGGGCCAGATTTGGTTCTTCCAAGGTGCGTGGGAATTGGCAGTCAGCCAGGAGTAGTGACAGAGGACTCAGGGACACAGTGCCCTGAGGACTTCGAGCCGAGGGAATGTGGGGCTTACTCCCTGGGCCCAGCTGAGCCTCCCAGAGGCAACCGCTCTTGAGATCAGGGTATCATTGGTATCTTGCACACTGCCGTTGCGTGCTGATATGGTCAACCCCAAAGCCACCATGTGTGATGGGGCTTTAGAGAGGAGGACTTGGGCTCAGAGGCAGAATGACTCACTTGTGTAGAGCTTGGAAAAAGCAGAGCAGGAAACTGATGTAGGCAGTGACCCTGGAGCCTGTGATTTCGACTCCACCTGGCAGAGATGACAACCTGGAACGTTCCAGGTGGCAGGACTTCATAAACACAGGTGAGGTGTGGGAACCCTGTATGTGCATTCCATGGCAGCCAGCAGAGGGACCTGTTACAGGGGCCGGGACCCAGGGCGGTCAGCAAACATCTGCAATGGGCAGCCTCAACCAGAAGAACCTTAATTCGGGCTTATTGAACCTAAGCTTATCATCTCAACCTGGCTCTTCTCAGGCTGGTTCTAACATCCCTCTGAGGTAGGGTTGCTGAGAAAGCACTATTGGCCAGCAATGTCTTACAGACAAAAGACACAGGCTGGGAGAGTCCCTGATGGTGGCCAAGCAGATTCACAGTGACTGGGTGTGGCAGTGGTAGCTTGGCAGCTCCTGGCAGCATCCCGTCTCTGGCAGGTGCTCAGTACTGGATATATGACGGGGAGAAGCCAGTCCTAGGCCCTGAACCACTCTCCAAGCTGGGCCTGCAGGAGTCTCCGGTCCACGCTGCCTTGGTCTGGGGTCCTGAGAAGAACAAGATCTACTTCTTCCGAGGTGGAGACTATTGGCGTTTCCACCCAAGAACCCAACATGTGGACAATCCTGTGCCCCGACGCACCACTGACTGGCGAGGGGTGCCTTCTGAGATCGACGCTGCCTTCCAGGATGCAGAGGGTGAGTTGGGGGTTAGGTAGCTGTAGGGAGGTGAGTGGCTGTCATCCTGATCCCCTCCCCCACCAGGCACAGACTTCATGAGGCCTAGATCATCATGATCACAGATCCTCTGTCTAGTGTTGCTATCTCCCCTCCTGGTGGCCAACCAGTTTTATGCCCCATATTAAAAATGAGATTGAAGGCCAGAGAGGTACAAGGACTTGTCCAGGGTCCCTTGGCCACTGCCAGTGCTTACCAAGGATAGATGATGCTTCAGGCACAGCGCTAATCTCCTTATGTGTCTCAGAACAGCCTTCTGGTGTCACAATGGCTTTTTGTTTGAGGCATGGTCTGTGTATCCTGGGCTAACCTGGGTCTTGCCTTGTAGACCAAGCTGGCCTTGAACTCATAGAAATCTGCCTCGGATCGAAGGAGTGCACCTCCATGCCTGACCATAACAGCTCTTACTATCATAGTTTTAAAGGGGCAGAGGAATGGGCGGTGAGGTCAGTAAACGTACCAGAGAAATCAGGACTCCTGTCAGTCACTGCCCCAACCACTGGACCACCAGGCTTACTCCTAAGGGCAGAGAACTTCAGCCAAACCCAGTGCTCTCTTTCTCACAATTCCCCTTCGCTTCTGTGCCCACCAGCACGGGAATCACCGGGAGAACTACTCCAAGTAGCCCCAGGCTCTGTATCTCTGGTATTGCCTTCTGTGGTGTGGAAGTGACGGGGAGGTTTATAACAGGAGCAGTCCTTGTTTCCCTGAAAGGTAGCAACTGAACTGAGGTTCCCAGTAACACTGCACCAAACCCTGGAAGGCTCCCTGGAGGGAAAGGAGGGGAGGTTCTGGTAAGCCAGCTCTGGAGTCTGAAGATTTAGTTATTTTCTTCTTTTGAAGGCAGGGTCTCTTGTAGTCCAGGCTAGCTTCAAACTTAGTATGTAACTAAGGATGACCCTGAACACCTAATCCTCCTGCCTCTACCTCCTCAGTGCTGGGAAGCACAGACATGCCTCCTTACTCAGCACTGTGTGGTATCTGTCCCCAGGGCCTGCCTGACTGGCAGGTGCAGAGCCTAGAATTCACTTACCCCGCCTGACCACCTTCTCTCTTCAGGCTATGCCTACTTCCTTCGTGGCCATCTCTACTGGAAGTTTGACCCTGTGAAGGTGAAGGTCCTAGAAGGCTTTCCTCGCCCCATAGGTCCTGACTTTTTTGACTGTGCAGAGCCTGCCAACACTTTCCGCTGACAACACCTTGGGTGCATGTGGGGGTACTGCCTCCTGCTGGGCCACTTATATTAAAGAGACCCACAGCCATATTTGTGGCTCTGGGCTACAGGCATGGGACAGTCAGAGCCTATGTATCCTCAGGGGAGTCGGCTGGGGTACAGCCACAATTTGCAGGGAGGACCATGCTGGTCGTGGTCATCTGCCAACAACTGTCTCAGACTGGGCAAAGGCTTTGGCATTACTTAAAAATAAGGGAGGTCTTGGGCCGACAATTTTCCACCTATCAACGTTCCACAGTCAACCTGGATGCCTAAGGCCTCCATCTCTGTCCCTCAAAGTAGAGCTCCACAGGAACTAATGAACCACGTGTCTTCGTTCTATTCCTGTAATGAGGTTCCTGTCGGTAGTGGTGTCGGTGATGAGACGCCCAGGGTACTATTCTGCCCCAGCCATGCAAATGGGCCTCAGGCAGTATCTTTCCTGATAAGGCAGCTCTAGGGAGATGCTGGACTGATTACCTTTGGGCAGGTGATTCAGGTGTGTTTCCTGGGACCCAGGCCAATAAGGTACACAGTCAGCCAGGGAGGCAGCTGCCTCCTCCCGGAGATGCAGCCTCAGAGGCCCCACATACCTCAGTGCCTTGCCCCAGGCTTGTTTCTTCCTGGGACCCTCTTCCTAGCACAGGTACCCTCCAAGGCCATGTAAATGTGTACACAGTGTATAAAGCCTTTTCTAAAAAAAAACCAAGACTGTCATTAAACATGAGTGTTTTCTAAAGTGCCTGTCTGTTTTCTCTTTGCAATTTCAATTTGCAATCTGGATTTGAGACTTAGGGTTAAAGCCTTCATCTCAACCCACCTGCCCCTTCTACCTCCCCCTCCCCCAACCCCTGCAAGATTGTTTCCTGGGGCTAGGCCCAATGTTTAGGGTTTCTCTTACTTCATTCCTGCACAAGTAGAGGACACCCGCAGCAACTTTTTAACAGGCTGCCTATTTTCTCATTTGTCCCTTTAAGTCAGCCTCCAAAGCAGTGGTCCTTTTAGCTGATCATGCCTAACTACCCCCTCGGGGAGGCATGGTCTCATTAAATATCCATGGCTGTCCTGGAACTCCCAGAGATCAGCCTGCCTATGACTGGAGTTCTGAAGGCTGGGATTAAAGGTGTGAACCACCATGCCTGGCCCTTAACACTCTGCTTACCATGGCTGTGAGAACAGTGGCCAAAACTCATGGTTATCACAGCCCTTCCTGGTTCTTTAGGATCTCCTTCATAATGACTCCTGTCAGAACTTCCACCTCTTTAGACGAACCGTTATGGTCACTTGTGTCACTAACTGGCCACTGTTTGTTTTTCAACTTTCATAGAAGTATTTATATTTTTGCCCATTCCCCCTTCCATTATCTCCCCTCCCACTCCTGTAGTCCCTTTGCTCCCCTACACAATGTCACTTTTACTTTCATGTTCTGTATAATACATAATTTATGTGTCTACAGATTCTAGAAACCATCAATGAGAGAAAACATGTCTCCAGTTGCATCCATTTTCCTGCAAATAATTTCTGTGTGTGTGTGGCTGAAAAAAAAAAATTCCATCATGTACACACTTTTTTTTGTTTTGTTTTCTGAGACAGCGTTTCTCTACAGCCCTGGCTGTTCCGGAACTCCCTCTGTAGACCAGGCTTGCCACAGAAATCCTCCTGCCTCTGCCTCCTGAGGGCTGGGGCTAAAGGCCTGCACCACCACTCCCGACCTATACTGCATTTTCTTTATCTATTTCTCTATAGTTGAATAGCTACCTAGGCTGGGCTATAGGTTAGCTCCTGTAATAGTGCTACAATAAACATTGCTCAAGCATTTTTGAGTCACTGCTGTGTTCAACAGGTGGTGGACTGCTTGGACACTTCCCAGAGGCACTGTCCTCCCTCAGGGCTATTAAGGAACGAGGGGCAGAGGCACAGAACAGGGCTGGGCTTGTGGGCACCAAGCTTGCAAAACAGAGGAATGCACGTGGGCCCTTCCCGTTCACCTGGCACATCACCTGGGTCTCTGAACAGTACCAACCTCCATCCAATACTGTCGTTCTTCCCATGCCTACTGCCTCGGGAACAACTGTGGGCCTGCAGCGGAGATAGCCGTTCCCAGGGCACTTCCGGGTGGAGAACCTGAGGCGCCAGCCTGGGGGTCGCCATGCCCACTCAGACTCCCCCGGGCTTCCAGATGGAGCGGTCCTTCTGCCTGCTTAACGTCTCACTTACTTTCTTCACTCCCCCAGAAGGAGTTCCAGCACTGGCTGTGCAACTAAGAAAGCCACTGCCTGGGGCAGGGCCTCAGTGGCTATTTCGGTCGGTGGGAACGTTTCCTCCATACCAGACTTGGGAAGCGAGAAGAGCTCGGATTCCTTTAAGGGCCCGCGAGAGCGCGCTCGGCCGTGTGCTGCGCAGGCGGCGGCGCGCACGTTGGCGTCAGCCCCCGCGCAAGCGCACGGAGGGCGGCCTGCTCGTCGCAGCGGCTGCTGAGGAACCCAGTAGCGGCGCGAGCGCCCGCCCGGCTCGCTCGGCCCGTCCTTCGCCTCCTGGCCTCCGTTCCCTTAGGTCCAGCGCACCTCGGCCCCGCCCCGGCCCACCGGATTCTTTCCAGCTCGACCCGGGCTGCCGGTTTCCCCCGCCGCCATGATGATGATGGCTTTAAGCAAGACCTTCGGGCAGAAGCCCGTCAAGTTCCAGCTGGAGGACGACGGCGAGTTCTACATGATCGGTTCCGAGGTAGCCCCGCGGCGCGTTCTCGTCTTCCCGGGCAGCGGCTGGCCCGCTCGAGCTACCGGGGCGGGCCTGTGCTGCCCGAGTGCGCGCCTCCATTCATCGCGGAGGCGGGCGCGTGCTCGCAGCTGGGGCGTGGCCTGGTGGGCGTGGCCTGGTGGGCGTGGCCGGGCCCTCTCCAGCCTGGACCTTCTGGGTTTTCCTACCTAAGCATCCGCCCCAGCTTAGAGTGTCCAGCCGGTACGCCCCAGGCAGATGGGAAAAGGACGTTCGGGAAGCCCGCGGGCGCTTGCAGGCGGAGGTGCAGTCGTGCTCTTGAACCCTGGGGCAGCTCTCGTGCACCCCACTGTCGTGGGCTTGAGAGTGCCAAGCTGTAAGCCTGAGGCTTAGGAAAGCCCCTCCCTTTCGTGTTCTTGCTTCCGAGGTGGGCTGCTGAAGCCTCCTGACCTTTAGAAAGTGGTTGGAGAAGAATGTTTGGTTTTGCATGGATGAGGCCCCGAGGCCAGAAGCACTGACATTTTGGGTATCTGTGAACATATTTTGAGTCTTTATAGGGGATAAATCAGAAGGATCGCTAACCCGTAGGTAGAAGAGACAGCTTCTGTTCAGGTGGACAAATTTCTTTAGGACGGAGTTTCTCAACCTGTGGGTTGCTATTCCTTTGGAGGGGTGTCGAAAGACCCTTTCACAGGATATCAGATGCCCTGCGTGTCAGATCTTTACATTACAACTCATAACAGTAGCAAAATTACAGATCTGAAGTAACAATGAAAGAATTTTATGGTTGGGGGCCACCATAACATGAGAACCTGTATTAAAGGTTCACAGCATTACGAAAATTGAGAACCACTGCCTACAGTTACTCCTTCTGACCAGCCAAATGTATGAATTATTTATTTATTTATTTATTTATTTATTTATTTATTTATTTATTTTTTACTAGCCTTCCAATTAAGGGCAACCACCAACCAGTTTATGTGTCCCCTTTCCGATTCTTTTTGAACCAAGTTCTCATTGTGTAACCTTGGCAGGCCTGTAACTCCACTTTGTAGACCAGGCTGGCCTCGAACTCACAGAAATCCACATGCCTCTGCCTCCAAGTGGCACCATGCCCTGTTGATGTTCTTCTCGTTTTTTATTTTTTTAAGATGTGGGCAGCCAGGCAGTGGGCCAAACCTTTAATCTGCTCACCCGGGAGGTAGAAGTACAGGGTGAGTTTGAGTTTAGCCTGATCTACATAGCAAGACCCTGTCTCAAAAGGAAAAAAATAAAATAAAATCCGTGTGTTTAAATGTCAGTCAGTAGACGTGTAAGGAGGTAAGTAGCCACCCTGGAGAGCTAAAGCCATTTCAGAATGCCAGCAGTTAACTCCTCTATTTCAGTAGCGTGTTGGTGTCAGGTAATGGCACCGGTGTTAGAACCATCCAGACTTAAAGAGTTTTCATTCTCACCATTTCCACTAAACGAAAGTGGGAGTTTTGCCGTGACGTGCTCACACCATCACTTCAGTGCTGCTCTTCCACAGTGTCTGTTGGAGACATGCAGTCAGTGCCTGTCCGTCTCCCACAGCTGGTGATGGTCCTTGTTGGCTGTTAGGCATTTGCTCAAATGCAAGGTACGTAAGGCAGTTGAGTACTTTGAACGTTCTATGCAGAAGAACTTGTTGAAAGAAACATTGACCTGGTCTGGCGTAGGAAAGGGTAAATGTATGATTACCACCAGCCAACTCTGAGTGGCTGGTGGTAATTTTGAAAGGAAAATTCTCACCTGGTGGAGTGATTAAAAGAGAGCTCCTGGTCAGTGGGAAGAGCCTCAGAGGCGGAGTCACAGCATGCGCTGCCTCCTTACCCTCTTCTCCCTCTGCCTGCCTCAACTCCTCTTTTTCTCATGGTAGGAGTTGAGCCTTGTGCATGCTGAACACATGCTTTTCCCCTGAGCTCTTTTCGCACGCATCTGAGATGCTTAAACTGGAAAAACATGGCTTTTTGAGATCATGGTCATAGCATGTGTTAGGTTTTAGAAAGCTATCAACAACCTTTCAGTTGAATGAGAATAATTATCCTGATATCAAAATGGAAAGGGTTTTTTTTTTCTCCTTCTCTGGGGTTGGCTTTGGTTTTGGGAAGAGCGTAGTACGATGCCTGAAGTACTTTCTATCTGCAGGTCCTGTGGCAGTGTTGTATAAATGATGGCCCTCGGCCCCTTGGTCTGTTAAGACAGACGGGCCAGACACAGCAGCACTAGCATTGTGTGGCATCTGCAGTGGCTGTGACTCTGTGTCACTGTCATCCTGTCACGTGCCACACAAGTCACAGAACTTTGAAGAAATGAACGCCCAAGTCCAGAATTGTGATTTTGTATTCCAGAGAGGGTAAAGACTGATTTAGGAAACGCCGAGCAGTCCAGCCCTAGTGTCCTAGAGTCTGTGGTGCAGAAGCCATGCAGGACCCCCACAGTAGCTGTGGGGGACAACATTGCTAACTTCTTTCCAAAACTGAATGAAATGGTACCTTGCGTGATCATAACCCACAAACCAAGTTGCTGTATAGACGTATACAAACCAAATTGCTATGTGTAGATGTCCGGCTCTTTGGCTCAGCAGCTCTGGCTGTTGGTCATGTAAATCTCTTCTGGAAGCAAAGTGCAGAAACTGCTTTCACTTTATAAATGTAGGCTATGATAGGGAGATAGATGAAAAGAATAATAGAAGTGATCCTTTCTAGAGCAGAATTAAGACCTGAGGGCCTAGCGTGGCCGTGCACGCCTTTAGTCCCATCTCTGAGTAGAGGCAGGCCCATTTCTGTGAGTTCAAGGACAGCCTCGTCTACACAGCGAGCTCCATACCAGCCAGGGCACGGTCGTTAAGCATCTGACAGGCCAGTAAGAGGCCAACGCCAGTACCTTGTGCTGCCTCCATTGGCGTCCTCACAGGGTGACTCTAAAGGCATCGTCTCTGAAGAGTCGGTGAGACCATAGAGTATCTTTATAAAAATCCTAAGACTAGCTTCACTTGAAGGCTGCACTTATTATTTTATTATTGCTACAGCAAACTGAAGCTATTACTTAGAGGAAGTAGTGATTTACATGATAGTCTAGGGATTACTAATATAGTGCTTTTTTAGACTCTGAAAAATTCTTTGGTGTCTCTGGTTTGAGTTTTGTTACTAAACAAAGCAACACAGGCAACAAGACAGATTATCTTGCATCTGTCTAAAATTAAAGACTTTTTGGTGTTTATTGCCTTGTAAAAATATCAAAGTCTGCTCCTTAAGATAAAAGAAGGTCACAGGAGTCTTAGGTTTCAGAAAAGTGCCAACAATCTCTAGTCAGACCAGAATCACAAACTTCTTACTAAGCTCTGGGGTTCTCCCTTATAGACATCTGCTCAGGCCTTTTGGAACTTAGTTCTGATGTCAGAATACACAGATGCCAGCCAGATGTGCACTGCTGTTGAACCCTTGATGTCAGCAGAATGTGTTTTACGACTGCTGAAAGGCTGGCGTCTGGAGGCCTTGAACCTCATTCGCTTGCTCTGGCAAATCCTCTATGCCAGAACCCTTCCGTGTAGCGGTGGATGGCCTGACCCTCATAATGAGCCTTCTTGCTTTACTCATAGGTGGGGAACTACCTCCGTATGTTCCGAGGTTCTCTGTACAAGAGATACCCCTCACTCTGGAGGCGACTAGCCACTGTGGAAGAGAGGAAGAAAATAGTTGCATCGTCACATGGTAAAAAAACAAAACCTAACACTAAGGGTGCGTCTTCACGAGGGTTTGTAAACCTGTTTCAAAACCACTCGCTTATGTCATGAAGATAAAACGTTTTCACTCCAGTGTCTTCATTGCAGCCTGACCTTAGTGGTAGGAAGCATCCCAGGGGCGGGCCACCCTGCCAGTGCACACGTGGTTCAGGTGAGAGTGACCAGCGAGCCTTTGGTGCTCCGCTGTTGTGTGTTCCTGGCTGGGCCAGGGGCTGTGTGAGGGGCCGGGGTCAGGGCCGTAGCAGGTGCCGTGAAGACATGTTGGTCTCAAAACGTTTTAGGAATGCTGTGATTCGCTCCCATTTGCTGTGAGTGTGTTGCTGTAGTCATCCCCCTGCAGCCCTAGTAGCAGACGGTGGTCCCAACCTCACTTTCCTCTGGGGCTTTCACCGCTTCCCTCCCAGAGCACATTTATCCTGTAGTACTTCATCTCAGCAACCAGTGTGCTATGTTCACGTGCATGTGCCCATTCCATGTGGCCCGCCCCGTGCCAGGGGCTTGCTACGTGAGCCCTTTGATGCTAGGAAACTGGTGCGAGCTCTGGGCTGTGGCAATCTGCAGAGTGGTGATGCTCGTCACGTCTTGTGGGGCCTCTGGCAGGAACATGCGGGTAGGGGAGCGACAGGACATTTGGCTTCGCAGAGGCACCCTGTAGAGAGCTGCCCTGGGCCTCGGTGCATGCGTGCATGCGTGCTCTCGAGCACTTTGTAGTCCGCCTCGTCTGTAGGTGCTAATGTAGTTGTGTCACGGTAAATTGGGGGCTCTTTTAATGCAGGGGCCAGAGCTGCTTTTTGGTCACCACTAAAGCAGATCCCTGCTGCCTGAACAGTTTCCTCTGTTTCCCTCTGCCACAAGTGGAGTGCAGTCACTAGCATGGTGGCTGCCTAGCTTTGCCTGCCCTTCCTTTAGTTCCCCTGAAGCCTAAGTGGTCTTTCTGCTGTGTGTCTTCCCTCCCTGTAACCAAGAGGTTCCTCCAGCAAAGATAACCAGGCCCTGCAGCTAAGTAGCAGCTCTTGACAAAGGTTTCCTAGAAGAGCTGGGGTAACAGCTGGGGTAACCGCGTATGAAGTCTGTCTTGGTTTCTAGACAGCATACCTGGACTGGCTCAGGGATGGTGACTTGCTCGGTGTGAAACAGTTCTTTCCAACTCTCTGGGTTCTTGTTTTAAAAGAAAAGTAGTGCTCTTTCATTCTGTCTCCTACCTTGCTTTGTGTTTAGATTGTGGTGGTGTCAGACCTCTTCCCACTGGGGTGTTACTCGGAGGCCTTCCTGGCAGCCCCTAGCTGCTGCTGCCCCAAACATCTCTGCCCCTGAGCTAGTGCTCGTAGGAGGTGAATTGGTTCAAATCCATCCCAGCAGAGGCTTTCTCCCTAAGATGGCCCTCAGCTTGGTTGCCCTTTTGGAAGAGGCTAGCACCCAGCAGTAGTGAATTTGACACCTCGCTTTCCCCACCTCCCGCATGTGAGGACCTCATGTGCTGAATCAAGTTGGTTGGCAGCTCACTCACACTGCTGCAGGATGACCACAGTGGGGTCTCTCTGCCTACAGATCATGGCTACACCACCCTCGCCACCAGTGTGACACTGCTGAAGGCCTCTGAGGTAGAGGAGATTCTGGATGGCAACGATGAGAAGTACAAGGCTGTGTCCATCAGCACAGAGCCCCCCACCTACCTCAGGTACACCCTCCTAATCTCCGTATGCTTCAGGTGTGATGGGTGGGCAGTTCTCATACTAAAGAGCAGGTTACAATGAAATTGAACTGAAATGCATTTAACACTTTACTTACTGTGTTTATAGTCACCTGACCTAGGTGTCTAAGTTTCTTCTTTAGCTTTGGAATTCTTAAGAAAAATAGGCCAAGTCTTGAATTCTGGAATGTTCTGAAACTGGGACTCATTTACCAAAAAAATTAGTGACTCAGATAAAACTCCCAAAAAACCCAATATTTTAATATATACAAGTAGAACTTTGAAAGAACTTTTTTTTTTCTTTTTGAGACAGGGTCTCATGTAGCCCAGGCTGGCCTTAAACTTGCTGTATAGTTAAGTATGGTGTTAAACTTAGATCCTCCTGCCTCCACCTCCTGGCTACACAGATTACAGGTGTGTGCTGCCATGCCTGATTATCACAGTGCTGGGGGTGGCTCAGGACTTTGTGTCTGCCAGGCAAGCACTCCACCAATCCATCTATCTCCTCAGGTCCAAACACAAAGTTTTGTTTTGTTTTTCTCTGTGTAGTCCTGGCACTCCTTCTATAGACAAGGCTGGTCTCAAACTCAGAGATCTACCTGCCTTTCCCTCTTTTAAAAGTATAAAAATAAGTTTGTTTTAAGTGCAATTTTTTTCTTTTTTGTGGGTTTTTTTTATATTAATTCAATTTAACTTACATCTTGGTCATAGGCCCCTCTATCTTCTCCTCCCCATTCCACCCTCCCTCCCGCATCCCCAAAAATAGTTATTAAAGATCTATTTTTGTGGGTTGGGAGATTGCCATGGCATGCATGTGGAAGTCGGGGGACAGCTCTGTGGAGTCAGCTCCCCCTGTGTTTACATGTGCTCAGATCACCACACTTGCAACACAAGTGCATTTACCTACTGAACCATCTCCCCGGCCTAGAACAGAACTTTTATGAAAGTATTTGTTCAACAACATGGCAAATAATTAAAAACGCACTGTGTTGTATCTAGTGTCTACCCATCTAGACTTAAAAGTTAACTGCAAACTCCAGTAGATTTGGTGAGTAAGTGATGCTAGGATCAAACCAAGGAGTCCATGAGCTTGTGTTCCACCTCTGAGCTGCACCCCAGACCATGGAATACGAGAAACAAGCAGTCCATATCTAGCAATACAAGAGGTAAACAAAGGAGGAATGTTTGTCTTCTCTGTAATCTTGTAGTAGGGATGTGGCTGAGAATGGATCTGGGCCGCCTTTGCTAATCATGTCCATGCTTTCCTGTTGAGCTACATCCCCAGTCACTCATGTCATTTTAAACATTCAAAGCTTAAAAAAAAAAAAATAGTTTGGCACACACCTGTAATCACAGAATTTTGAAGTGAAAGCAGGAGGGTGTTGGTTTTAAGGCCTCTGTGGGCTAATAGTGAGACCTTATCAAGAAGCAGAGAGAAAAGAAAGTTTTAATGTACAGAGCCTGAGAGTCCTGAGGGAGGAAGGTACTGTTCAGACTGATGTGGTTGTGGGAATTATTTCCATCTAGACTTTTCTTCATCTCTGTTGTTCGATTGCTTTTCTGGTCCCCCTCAGCCTCCAGAGAGGGTGGCGTACATCCAATCCTGTGAGCTTTGTAGACGTGTGCTCAGCAGATTCTTTTTCCCCCCAAGGGATGTGGTAAGAACATAAGGATAGTTAGACCTTCCCAGGAAGTCACAGAAGGAAATTATGTACATATGGCTGACACTTTTATGTTTGCACATGTCAGCTGGGGGCCCTTTATAGAGTGGTAAACAGTTTCTTGATTGTGTCATATGAGGACCAGCTGAGGGAGTAGATTCCTTTTGCCTTGAAGCCAAACAACAAGGAAGGCGGTGTCCAAGGTTTGAAGCAAGCAGCTACACTGCTCAGTCGGCCTGACAAAGGGCCTGGAAGCCTACCCCTCCTGTCACTAGATATTTGTCCCGTCTTGGGATTCTTGGGAAAGATTGGAGATAGGGCAGGATTTCAGGGTAAGGGGTGGGGTCAGCACAGAAGAGGTGAGTGCTAAAGATACGCAGTTTCCAAATGCAGGCGCAGCTGCGCTAGAATTGTCTAGAAGGTGCAAAGAAAGCCTGCCCCCTCCAGAGATGGACACTAAATCTGGGTGGGGCTTAGGAATTTGCTACTTAAAATTTTATACTCTTCATGAACCATTTGTTCACATAGGCTGAGATGGAAACTGGTCGGCTGTGCCAGCTGTTAAGCTGTGTGCAAATTAGTCCTCAGTTCCTGGGGTTATGTCCCAGGTCTCAAAGGTGGGAGTAGATCGTAAGGGCCGAGCTAGACCTGCAGTGTTTCAGACCATATGGTCCTCTGCCCCTGCCTCCACCCTTGCCCAGAGGGTAGCCCTAGACCTTAGCATTAAAGGTGTTAAGTGCCCTAGATTGTTTTCCCCTCAAAAATAAAAGGGGGTGGGGGCGTCTGTCGAGATTTCACTCTGCCTCAACCCTGGCTTCCCTGGAACTCAAAAATTCCTCTATCAGGCTAGAGAGATGGCTCAGAGGTTAAAAGTACTGCTTGCTCTTCCAGAGGTCCTGAGTTCTGAGTTCAATTCCCAGCAACCACGTGGTCACAACCATCTATAATGAGATCTGATGCCCTCTTCTGGCATTCAGGTGTACATTCAGGCAGGACATTGTATACATAATAAAATAAATAAATATATATTTTTTTTAATATATTTATTTATGTATATGAATACTGTTTTGGTACACAGCAGAAGAGGGAATCAGATTTCATTATAGATGGTTGTGAGCCACCGTGTGGTTGCTAGAATTGAACTCAGGTCCTCTGGAAGAACAGCCAGTGCTCTTAACCGCTGAGCCATCTCTCCAGCCCCCAAAATAAATAAATCTTTTAAAAAAAAAATTCCTCTACCACTCAGTACCTGTACCTCCTGAGTACTGGGGTTAAAAGCTGCACCACCATGCTCTACTCTGTGTCTAATATGTCTGTGCCCTTCTCACACAGGTACCTCTAGGTGCCAGGAAGAGTATCCCAGTGTAACATGTTCTCCACACGATCTGGGAGCCTGCCAGGGACACAGTAGTGCCCACTGAACATGGGTAGGTTCCCAGTGAGCAGAATCTGATTCCTGCTTTGACAGGGTCACTTTCTTCTCTGTCTCTTCAGGGAACAGAAGGCCAAGAGAAACAGCCAATGGGTCCCCACCCTGCCCAACAGCTCCCACCATCTGGATGCTGTGCCATGCTCCACTACGATCAACAGGAACCGCATGGGTCGGGACAAGAAGAGAACTTTCCCCTTGTGGTGAGTAAGCACTGCTGTGCTCGGCTCTGCACATTTCCCCCTTTCCCCAGTGCTCTGTAGTCTGGTTCCCAGAGAGGCACTCATCAGTGACCCTGTGTTTTCACAAATGTTACCCAGCCACTGCCTCTGATGCTGTTCTCTTCAGAATGTCATTCTTGGCTTTTCCCATCCTCCCTGGGTGCCTGGTGTGTCTCTCGAGTTTTCCCCTTCTGTAGCACCCACACCTTTTGGGGGTGTGGGCCTTTCCCTGGTGCATGGTACATTTGATACCCCACAGCCTGTCTGGAGGGTTTCAGATGGTTTCCACATGACTCTTACCAGGTCAGTTCTCAATGGCTGCTGAAACCACTGTAGTGGTTTACAACAATACAGAAATCAGGAGTCTGACACAGGTGCATAGGCCTGATCAAGGTTTGGGAGGGTCATTGCTCCCTTCAGAGGCTGGGGTTGGGGGTTGGGGAGGATCTGGTGTTCACCCCTTTCAGCTTCAGTGGCTGTATGTTCTCTAGCTTAGAGTCACAGCCACATCATTCCAGTCTCTGCCCCTGTGATGGGCTCCTCCATGTGCGAAAGCTCCCTCTGGATTTCTTAGAAGAACACTTGAAATTTAGTGCCCTCCCCAACTCCTGCTAGAACGCTGGCTTGATTTTTCGAAGCTGCTGTGAGTTCCTGAGTGTAGTGAACCTTTTGAGTGTTGAAGACACTTTCCCTTTCACAGTTCCCTCCCCCCTCTTCCCTGTAAGTGTTGACCTGTGGCTCTTAGTGTTTTCCACCCTATCTTCAGAGATACTGTCTGAGCTTTAAGAGGAAGGGGTGGGTTTTGTTTGATTTTTTAAACAAGATCTACTCTGTATCCCACAATGACCTCAGACTCCTGGCAGTTCTCCTGGGTCAGCCTCCCCAGTGCTGGGATTACAGACATGAACTTCTAGACCCTGCTAGCATGTATCGTTTTTTTTTCCTTCCAGGGCAGCAGTTTCCTGGTTCTTCTCATGTGCTTATGAAGCATACTGGTCTGCCCTGATGCAGAACTTAACCGTAGACATGTTTGAGCTTGTTTATGCTCCTCTGTACTCCCATTAGATGGGCCTTGGGAACCCCCTGACAACCTCTTCTACGCTTCCTCAGTGTTCGATGCCTGGAAGAAATGGCCTTTCCCTTCCAACCGTGTTTACAGTGACCCAGAGTGCAGAGGGAAGCTGGAAACTTGTGTTCCTGGGGACCTAGACACAGGGAACCCTGGAGCTCTGACTGACAGCTGCTACTGTGTCACTTTCAGCTTTGATGACCACGATCCGGCTGTGATCCATGAGAATGCATCACAGCCTGAAGTGCTGGTACCCATCCGACTGGACATGGAGATAGATGGGCAGAAGCTGCGGGATGCTTTTACCTGGAACATGAATGGTATGTGGGTAGTCAGTTTGCCATGGCCTTATGTGAAAATGCCCACTTTCCCACCTGCTGCCTCTCAGGCTGATTCTAGACTTGACATTTGCAGCCTTGTGGCATGGTTTTTAAGGTTGTAAACTCTGGGTTTGTTCTGTCATGTGCCCTGTTCCTTGTGGACTGGGCATGTGTCTTAGTTAGTTTTCTTTTGCTATAACAGGATACCCAAACCTGGGTGATTCATAAGTAAACATAAGAGACGCACTCTGATGTGTGTCTCTGAAGGATGGGACGTCCAAGATTCAACTGCTAAATAAGGTTTTCTTCTGTTGAGGCCTCACAGTGCCTCCACTCATGGCAGAAAGTAGATGTTAATGTGGGACAAAATAAGGACACATTTAATGACAGTTGGCCCTGTAGCAACTGAATGAGAACTCATTAGAGAAGGCAGTGCCTGTCTGTACTACCTTAAGCTTACAGTTCTCAATAAATAAATACATATGTAGTGGTATGTGGCTCTATTGACTGGCTTAATCCATATAGCAACAGAGAAGATAAAGGAAAATAATTTGTGAAAATCAGCAATGTGAATGAAAAAAGTATATCAGCATGGAAAAAACAGCAAGGGAAGAGAGTCAACAACACGTAGGATATATGAAAAAGCCATGGGGAAACAATATTTTGTGTTTATTTAAAAATAAAACTGGAGCCCAAAGGTGGTAGGTATGTCCTCAGTCACAGTACTGGGAGTCAGAGACAGGCAGATCTCTATGATTTTGAGGCCATCCTGGTCTCAGGACAGCTAGGTCTACATAGTAAGACCTAGGCTCCCAAAATAAAACAAAGAAAAAAAGTGCATTTCTGAAATCAAGCACTGTGTACTTGTAGTTGTAGCACTTGGAAAGTGGAAGCAGGAGGGCCGTGCAATCATGGTCAGCCTGGGCTACATTTGTAAGGCTCTAACAAAAAAACAACAGAACATAAACACAAACCAGTGACGGCAGTATGTGCGTTTCAGGCTCCACCCTCCTGTGAGTTAGTTAGCTCTAGGGTAGTGGTTCTCAACCTGTGAGTCACAACCCCTTTGGTGATTGAACAATCCTTTCACAGGGTTGCCTAATAGTATTGGAAAACACAGATATTGCATTACAATTCATAACAGTAGCAAAATTAGTCATGAATTAACAATGAAATAATTTTATATCTAGGGGTCACCACAACATGAGGAACTATATTAAAGGGTCACAGCATTAGGAAGGTTGAGAAGCACTGCTCTAGGAGCTTGGCATGGCAAGTATCTGATTCTGTTGATGACCAAGGTATTGCTCAGACCCAGTCCAGCTGCCTCCCCACAGCTTACCTTCAGCTTTGTTTCTAAAGTCACAAGGCCAACTCATGTCTCTACCTTCACCCCTTTCCTAGCCCTACTGATTTTGACCCAAAAAAAACAAACAAACACAAATGCAATTGATTAGAGAAAAGATAGTCCCTCAGACAAAATGATGCCAAAGCAATTGAATATCCAAGGATAATAAACCTTGACCTAATCTCATACCTAATACTAAACTCTGAAAGAATCATAGACTTAAAGTATATAAAACATAAAACTGGAGCTGAGTGTGGTGGCACACACCTGTAATCCCAGCAACTCAGGGAGGCAGGCTGATCCCTGTGAGTTCAAGGCTAGCCTATTGTACAAAGCCAGGACAGCCAAGGCTACGCAGAGAAACACTGTCTTGCGAAACCAAAACAAACAACAATAACACAACAGAAAAACCCACAAAATTAATAAACTTGTTGAGGGAAGGAATAAGAAAATCTTGGGTGTTTAGGGCTAGACAAAGGATCTTAGACACCAGCAGCACAGTTCAGAATAGAAAATACTAAAATTTAGATGTCATCACAACTTTGCTCTGGAAAAGGCCCTGTCAGAAGAGTGAAAAAGAAGACAGTCCTGTGATCCCAGTTCCCAGAGCACAGAAGCAGGCTAATCTCCGAGCTCAAAGTCTACATAGCAAGGTACAGGCAAGCCAGGGAGGGCTGCACAGTGAGACCCTGTCTCTAAAAAGAAAAAGATCACAGGGAAGGAAGTTTGTATGAAATTCTGAAAGAACAAATTGTGAAAACTCAAAAAAGCAAACAGTATAATTAGAATAAGAACACAGGCTTCAGAGATGGCTCAGAGGTTAAGAAAGCTGGCTGCTATTCCAAAGGACCCAGGTTCAATTCCTAGCACCCACATAGGAGCTCACAGTGGTCTGTAACTCCATTTCAAGGGCATCTGATGCCTTTTGGCCTCTGCAGGCACCAGGTATGCAAGGGATACACAGACATATTCAAACAGAACACCCACACATAAATATATCTGAGAAGATATCTTAGGACAGGAGATGTGAAAAGACATTTCACTAAGGATGCATAGATGGAAATAAACATCGGAAAGGTATTCTGCTTTATTAATAAACCATTTGAGAAATGCAAATTAAAACTAGTGACAATGCCAATTAATGGTGGTGAGATGTGAAAGACCTGAGTCCCTCCCACACCGGTGGAGATGCAGAGGTCTAAGCTGCTCTGGAAAACAGTTGAACTAACCGGGGCTGCAGTGTGAGTGAGCAGCTGCTGAGGAGGGAGTGCGTCCCGGGAAGTTCTGAAGACATCTGTTTACACTGAAACCTGGGTGTGGAGACTGGTGGCAGCTCTGTGCGTAATACCAGAAATCAGAAGCCTATGTGCCCTTCGGTGGGTGAATAGTTAAACAAAATGTGAATCCTCTGTAGAATGCTAATTAGCAATAAAAAGGAAGTAACAACCTGTGTGAATTTCTGAGGAAATTTTGTTTAGTTTTTTGAAACACAATGTCACTGTATAGCCTTGGCTGGCTTAGAACTCACTGTGTAGACCAGGCTAGCCTTAAAATCAGAGATCCACCTGACTCTGCCTCCCAAGTGCTTGGATTAAAGGCATGTACCACCATGGCTAGCTTCTGTGAAGAATTTTTCTGACTAGGAAAAAGTTATTCCCAAAGTTGCATAGGGTATGATTCCAGTTTCTCAAATGCTTAGATTACAGAAACAGATACCACAGATGAAGGGTGACTGGAGGCAAGTAGGCATGGCTGCAAAAGAATGGGTCAAATAGAGGGAGTCTTGACTACCCAGATTTGGTTCTAAGAATGCACTCTAGTTTCATAGGATGTGACCCGTGGAAAGATTCCCTCGGGCAGGGCCTGGAGCCTAGAAGGAAGAGGACACTTCATCCTCTGCTGTTGTGAGCATCTGGGAAGGCCAGGTTCAGTTGCCCAGTCATGCACATCTGCATGAGGGGAGGTTTGACAAAGGAGGAGGGGATGGGAGAAGTCTGGACAGGTGTGAGCACCATGAAATGAGGCACTACAAACAGGTTGGAACGTTTGCATTTTCTAATTTCAGAGAAGCTAATGACCCCTGAGATGTTTTCAGAAATCCTTTGTGATGACCTGGATTTGAATCCACTGACTTTCGTGCCAGCTATTGCCTCTGCCATTAGACAGCAGATTGAGTCCTACCCCACAGACAGCATCTTGGAGGATCAATCTGACCAGCGCGTCATCATCAAGGTAGGTGCTAAGAAGACACTCAGCCCTTGGTGGAATCCTGCAGGGTGCTTGCTGTGGGATGTAGTTTCTGGGAAGACATCCTTCAGGGACAGCCTGACTATGTCCTCAGGAGTGGATGGGCTGACTTTTCAGAGTAGTGTCACATTGTGGGTAGGACAGCCAGTGCTGCTATATCTCCACCGGGCCCTGAGTCAGTAAACCCCACCTTAGAAGGTGAAAGCAGCTGGTGGGCAGAGTATGAAAGGCTACAGTGAGGTGCATAGCATCAATGCAATATCCTTCTGGGCTGGGCCAGAAATAGGATTTGCATACCTGTTTGTATTCCTGCTTTCAGTTCTTTGGGGTTTCTACTCACAAGTTAAAATTCCTAGGTCACTTGGCTATTTAGTATTTTGAGGACCTACCAAACTTGCACAGCAGTTACACCATTTTACATTCCCCCTAACAATTCACTGTGGTTCCAGTTTTTCCCCATAGTCACCAAAAGTTGTTACTGCCTGCCTGCCTCCCTCCCTACTTCCCTCCCTCCCTTCTTTCCTTCATTTCTCTCTCCCTTCCTCCCTTGTTTGATAATACCATCCTAATGGGTGCATTTTACTGTGTTTAATCTTTTCTAGCTTTATTATTAGTGTGTGTGCTAGGATGCATGTGTCTTACTGTGTTGATTTGTTTTTTTAACTACTATTGGTGTATGCGCGCGCACGAGTGCCGCACATGCCTGCCTACTGTGATGAATGTGTGGAGTTGAGAGGACAGCTTTGTGGAGTTTGTGTTTTCCTTCCACAGAGAATAGGCGTGTCTTTCTAAAGGGTAAGGAGTAGATAAGGCAGTGTACCTGTGAGTTGCCAGGCAAGATGATTCTAAAGCAGTGACATTAGGGAATAGACAGTGGCTAAAACAGGCTCAAGAACAGTCTCTGAAGAGTGGCATGTAAGCTGCGCTGTACGTATCCAGCATGGCTACATAACGATTGATTGCCACAGGTGTAAAGGACAAGGAAGACACTGGCTCAGCATGGGATACAAGGGTAATGAGAAGAGGGGTTAAGGTGGAATCAGGTGCCCAGAATCTCAGTGTCTAGTGACTACCTGAGAGATTTGTGGGTTTGATCCTCTTTTGTAAACAAGAAACTAGATACCAGGGCCAGCCATGGCACTTAGCTCCTGAGTCATAGGCACAATTTCCTCAGACCTGGCAGTTGAGAATGCTTTGTCCCCACCGCCTCACAGCATTCCTGGGCTGACAATAATCCTTCCAGCTCTCACTTGTGCTTATTGGTTTCTGCCACAGCTGAACATCCATGTGGGAAACATCTCCCTGGTGGACCAGTTCGAATGGGACATGTCAGAGAAGGAGAACTCCCCTGAGAAGTTTGCCCTGAAGCTGTGCTCAGAGCTGGGGTTAGGTGGGGAGTTTGTCACCACCATTGCATACAGCATTCGGGGACAACTGAGCTGGCACCAGAAGACCTATGCCTTCAGGTAGGATAACCAGTATGTTCAGCCTTCCCTCTGGTCTTACATTTTTGTCTGCTTCCTTGCTTACAATGGAAAGAGACTTCATTGGAAACTGGAATGCTTAGGAAAAGCAAGAACAAAGGGCTTTTTACAGAGACATGGCAATTCAGGAAGTTTGTTAGTAGGTTTTTTTACTCAGCTAGGTTTACCAGACATGCCAAGAATCAGCTTTCCTGTAAGTATGAGCAAGAGCAAAGAGAGCTGAAGAGAAGTAGCTTCAATCCCAAGGGTATCCAGCACTCTCTGTGAGCACTGAGACTGTAAGGGGCATGCAGACATGCTTGCAGGCAGTACACCCAAACACATAAAATAATCAAAATGTTTTTAGAAAGGGAGGGAGGGGGATGAGGCACACTCAAAAGGGTATGTCCCCCTCAGCCCAAGCACTTGATAAGCTAAGCAGGCAGGAGCTGCTGTGACTTCTCCAGCAGCCCATTGGCCAAGTAGCTCTGCCTCACCATTCCTGAAAGAAGCCTACTTGTAGGTGCAGCCAGGATGTCCATTCACCCTGTGTGGAGCCAAGGCCAGCAGGCCTCAGAGCCAATGTAAGGTGGCCTAGCTCCCCAGAGTCAAGCTGAGGTCCTGTGATACCTGGTAACGTTGTCTAGGCCTGGGAGTGACACTGACACACAGGATCCATCCACAAGCCAGTAGTTGAGCGGGAACTCACTTTCAGAATGTGTACATGCAAGTGCCCTTTGCTGCTCCTAGCAGCCAGGTACCAAGTGTCAGCTTCACCCTGCTGTGGCAGCCTCAAGTGCTCGAGAGGTGCAGCTTCTTGAGGCTCATGAAAGGTCCTGCTGCCATCTTCAGTTGCCAACACTTAACAGCATTTACATTATCAGACCTTTACATTACGTTACAGCTTCAGGTCCTTGATTTCCTGGCTGCCTACAGTTTTCCCGTGCTCCAGGGAAGCCACCCAGTAGTATTAGGACAGAACTTGGGACCATTGCATGAGTCCCAGGTGTGGACTAGAAAGGTCTGGCTCTGCTGTGGTCAGATTTCAAAATTTGGGACTAAGTGTAGGCCTGGTAGAACTATGAGCAAATAAATGTCCTTCCACTGTGGCCTGCCCGGATTCCTGGAATATATCCCCAGCAGTTGTTCTCAGAGTCAGAAAAGGCTATTTTATCTTCCCAGCCAACCAGACCTGGTGAGCTCTCAAACCTGTCCTCATTTGGACATCATGAGACCTAGCAGTGGCAATCAGGACATAAAGAATCAGAGCCTAGTTCTTCCTACACAGCCACATTCAGAGGACAGAAACCACCAGAACTCCTGATGCTCTCCCGGTGTTCCCAGCATTGCATCACCTCACTGCGTGGGCATGTGGAAATAGGGATTTCTTAACCACTTAGCACAGGAAAATGATTGTTGTCCCTACCATCCTTACAGTTCCTCGTTGAACGAGCCCCAGCCTGGTCTCTGCCATGCACAGAATATGGCAAGCACTGTATCCCATGACCTCTTAAACGAGTTTTAAGTTCTAAGCCTGTATGACCTCATGTTGGAAGCACTCTAAAGTCCTCCCAGCCAATCTGCCAATCTCTGCATGTTCATGTCCTTTCCCCTTGTACCCACTCCACTGGGCCCTAGTCTTTGGTTGTATCTACAGAATAGCAGAGAGCTGCTGATCACAGACATGTGAATAGCACCAGGATACCCATGTATTAGAAGGCTGTGCCTTTTAGTGGTAGGACAGACAGGTGATAAAGGCAGGCAGGAACAAGAAGCATGAGGAGGGGAAAAGTAGGTGTGTGACAGACTAGTAACAGGCTCCAGACTCCTACAGTACAGAACTGAGTTAGAGCAACACAGACATCTCAGAACCAGAACAAGGACAAAAGGGCTGTGCCAAGGACTGATGGCTCAGTGGTTCAGAGCACTGGCTGCTCTTGCAGGGGACCCAGGCTGATGCCCTTCTACCACCTAGTGGCTCCCAACTATCTGTAACTTGTTTCAGGGGATCTGGCATCCACTTCTAGCTGCCCATGTACACAGTACACATACATCTATGGAGGCAAAACACTCTTACACATAAAATAATGAAGCAGATAAATATTTTTTTCGTTATTATTATTTTTTTTAAAGAAGGGCTGTGACAAATATTGGGAAATGGAGTGGGTCTGATGAGGAATGGAGCTAGGTAAGGCAGCAGGGAGCTTGCTCTTAGGAGAATTGCAAAATTACTAATAATTTCTCCTGAGCTAATCCTGTGCTCCAAACCCAGGGACCAGAGAACAGCATCCTGTCTGGCACAGGAGACAGACAGGTGTGTTACGTATGGCCATCAATGTGCTGTGACTCCTAGTGTACCAGAAGAAAGGGGCCTGGGGTGGGCACCAAGCCAAAGGGGAAGCTGTCTAGTCAGGGTCAGCTGGGGCAGGAAGAGCAGAGAGAAGGCCACACTGCCCATCCCAAGCAGTGCTGTGTGGAGCTCAGCCACTAGTGTCTGTCCTCTGAGGCTGCTTACATCCACAGCCCTACCAGCATTGTGTGCTGGTGTACTTGATGAAGGTGTACTTGGTCAGAGGGCTTGGCTGAGCCTAAATGAGGGACAGAGAAACATGGTCACCTGCTGGTGCAGCATCAGCATTTTGCAGCATCAGCAGGTGGGGATTGCTAGACCTCCTTTGGGCTGGTTGGGCATGCACCACAGAGGACAGGTGACCTAG